>NC_053028.1:364798467-364987869 GCF_003073215.2 Triticum urartu
ATATCATATTTATGTATTTTATTGAGAATAACTCCGTTGTCCAAGAAAAGACTAATATTTTGCAGGAGCTTATGGAAGAAGAAATTGATGAAACTGTGAGCTCATTGGATGAAAAAGATGATGAGGAGAGCGAAGAACAAACGGAGGAAGAACGGATTAGCTACATGTGCCTACCTTCTAATGAGAGTAACTCTTCAACTCATACAATATTTAATGCCCATCCATTCTTACTGAAGGATGAATGCCATGATAATTGCTATGATCCCATGGATTCTTTTCAAATATCCCTTTTTGATGAACTTGATGCTTGCTATGCTTGTGGCCAAGATGCCAATATGAATTATGCTTATGGAGATGAACTTGATGTTGTTCTTTATGTTCAGAATGAAATTGTTGCTATTGCACCCACGCATGATAGTCCTGTTATCTTTTTGAATTCTCCAAACTACACTATATCGGAGAAGTTTGCACTTACTAAGGATTATATTGATGGGTTGCCTTTTACTATTTCACATGATAATTTTGATGAATATAATATGCATGTGCTTGCTGCTCCTACTTGCAATTATTATGAGAGAGGAACTATATCCCCACCTCTCTATGTTTCCAACACGATAAAATTGCAAGAAACTGCTTATGCTATGTATTGGCCTTTACTTGATGTGCATGAATTGTTCTTGTATGACATGCCGATGCATAGGAAGACAGTTAGACTTCGTCATTGCTTGAAATATGTTGCTTTGTGCTCATTACTAAATGCCAAATCATTGTTAATTAAAATTGGCTTTGATATACCTTGGGATCCGGGTGGATTCATTACTTGAGCACTTTATGCCTAGCTTAATAATTTTAAAGAAAGCGCTGCCAGGGAGACAACCTGGAAGTTTTAGAGAGTCATTTCTTTGTGTTGAGTGCTTTTATAAAGTTTAAAAACAAAAAAAATATATAGGGGAACTTAAAAACCTTTTCACAAAAGAGAAGCAATTGGAAGTTATACATTGGAGAAGTGAGGGTCGACCTTGAACACTTGTGTTCATGCTCATGGAAACAATGTAGCATTTTTCATGAAGATTCACACAAAAATAATTATCCCCTTGTACAATTCCATTGTTGTCATGGAATTGTCACGACAGATGTCCTAGTGTGAGGACTTAGTCGTGAGGCCAACCTATGTATGCGGTAGCTTGAAGGGGTTGGTCGGAATCGAGAGACGCGCGACAGATCAACACACAAGACAAGGATTTAGACAGCTTCGGGCCCCGGGAAACATCATCTGGTAATAGCCCTACATGTTGTTTATGGCTAGGTCTCATTATGCTCATGAGAGAGTCGCCGTACAAGCCGGCTCCCCCTTTGTGTCTAGACCTAGAGATTGTTTCTTGTTGCTTGTCCCTCTTTTGGGGAGCCCTGCCCCTCCTTATATAGGTTGAAGGGGCGGGTTACATGACTAGTCCTAGTAGGATTAGGATTACTCTATTACAAGTGGAGTCCTAGTCTTGCTTCCTTTGCAGGAGAATATTCCTTATGTCTTCCTCTTAAGCCGGCCCACCATTAACATGAGCCGGCCTTCTGGGCCTTGGGCCTTATCATCCGGCTGACCCGCCAGCCGGGTCACCAGTGAATCATAATGCTCAGACGGGTTGCTTGTAAATCGCCAAGTGTCAGACGGGTCTCAAGTAAGCCGCCCAGTCCGGCCGGGTCATACCGAGGGGTATATCCCCGACATTAGCCCCCAGTTTAATTTGGATTTATACATGTTAAACTAATCATGTAAAACAAACACAAGAACAAATTTGACAGATTGTGTTCCGGGTTAAGAATTCTTGTAAGCCGACACCTGATCATCCTTTACTCCTTGTCATTTCCTTCTTCTGAAAAAATCCGGGTCAATAAGCCAGCTTCAGAGTCAATTTGTTGACATCGTTTTCTCACAGAGAAATATTGTGAAGAATAATCCACTTGAGTCGGCTTCGAAAGCGCCGGTTTAAGAAATATTGGTCTTGAAATACTCATCTGATATTCAACCAGTTTGAAGATGTAGAACTTGCCGGTTTAATATTACCAAAATTGCCGGCTTGTAAATATTGATGGCACCGAGTCATAATTGTTGCCAACACCGGGTCATAATTATTGATGATGCCGAGCTATGATTGTTGCAGACACCGGGTCATAATGATTGGGGACAGTGGGTTAATCTGATTTGCTCAAAACTGAGAGTTCGGAAGTATTTCTGCTTATATCCATGTTACCTGTAGCCCCCAAGTGTCGGGTTGTCATGCTTGCATCAACCTAGGACTTGTTATTGTCTTATGCTCACAAAAACTTCAACCAGTGTAGCCTCCAAGGGCCGGGTCATTATGCAATAATGAGCAGGGACTTTGTAGATGTAGACTTGAGCAGCAACATGTAGCCCCCAAGGGCCGGCTCAGTAAGATAATATTGATCTAGGACTTTATATATATTTCCTTGAAAAGAATACCATATGTTGTAATCCTCTCCATGGGGCTCGAACCCACGTCCATAAGGTTAAGAGCTTTGTACTCTTCCAACTGAGTAGTGGACCTTTCAATATAATGGATTTAAACTTGTGTACCTTGAATTGTTGACAGGAGCAATTGGTAGCCCCCAAGGGCCGGCTCATTACAATGTGATGAGTCGGGTCTTCCATAAGGCCAGTAAAAATGACTTTGCATTAGCCCCCAAGTGCCATGGTGCACGCTGGCAGTGACATGGGACTTGCATATTTGATGTAATCTTAGCTTGAATAATGTAGCCCCCAAGTGCCGGGTCGTAAGCCTGCAGCGACTCAGGACTATTCCCTTCCATTGATCAAATAATATCCATTGCGCTGAAGCGACTTTGAAAACCTCAATCATAATATCGGTTATTGATAACCATAATAAAAATCCAGCCATGTTGGCTATTAAAGATTTGAATAATATAACCCGGTTTGAAAAACCGGATCCTGTGATATTGAATCGTACTATCGGTTTAGGATACCTGTGCAGTAAGGATGATAACCCAATCTTTAGAAGCCAAAAACTTCATATATGGCGACTTATCATCCAAAGTCAAGCCGGGTTAATCGAAACCACATATATGCTTCAGATATGAACAAAAATTCTCAATACAAACCCAAAAGACTGTTTTCAAAAAACTTAAGCAAAATAGAAAGAAGAATTTGAGGCTTCTGATTCTAATACGATCAGTAAACCGGACCAAAGGGGTTAAGCTAGGATTCGAATACGATCATGTAGCCCCCAGTGGCTTTGGCATTGCGCTAATCAATAGGGTACCGACAGCTATGTTCTCCTTGGTTCGAATATGACCTATTTTTGAACAGGAAGCCCCCAAATGACCTAGAGAGGTTTTTAACGACCCTGATTCGAATATGATCCAATTTGGACCCAAAAGGGGTTAAGCTATGATTCGAATACGATCAAGAAGCCCCCTAGTGAGTTTGGCATTGCGTCGATCAAGAGGGTACCGACAACTATGTTATCTTTGGTTCGAATACGACCTATGTTTGAACAGGAAACCCCCAAATGACCTGTAAACGTGGTTATGAGCTGGATCAAAGGGTAATCATAGCTTATTCAAGGAGACTCAAGCGTCTAAGCTTGGGGATGCCCCGGATGGCATCCCATCTTTCTTCAACAAGTATCGGTATGTTTTCAAATTCATTTCGTTCATGTGATATGTGCAAATCTTGGAGCGTCTTTTGCATTTTAGTTTTCATTTGTCTTTTATGCACCATGCTAGTATGAGATAGTCCATGGTTGATTTATAGAACGCTCATTGCACTTCACTTATATATTTTGAGTATGGCTTTATAGAATGCTTCATGTGCTTCACTTATATCATTTGAAGTGTGGATTGCCTGTTTCTCTTCACATAGAAAACTATTGTTTGAATAATGCTCTTTTGCTTCACTTATATTTACTAGAGAATGATATTTTGTAGAAAGAATCAAACTATCATGCTTCAATTATATCTATTTAGAGAGTCAAAAGGAATTGGTCAATTGCATGGTTAGTCATAAAATCCTACATATAACTTATGGATCACTGAATATGATATGTTTGATTCCTTGCAATAGTTTTGCGATATAGAGATGGAATATGTGGGAGGTACTAGTAAATGGCTGTGGTTAGTAAGAATATTGGTGTTAAGGTTTGTGATTCCTGAAGCATGCATGTATAGTCTCTCGTTATGCTATGAAGTTGGAGCATGATTTATTATTGACTGTCTTCCTTATGAGTGGCGGTCGAGGACGAGCGATGGTCTTTTCCTACCAGTCTATCCCCCTAGGGGAATGCGTAGTAGTACTTTGCTTCAAGGGCTAATAAACTTTTGCAATAAGTATATGAGTTCTTTATGACTAATGTGAGTCCATGGATTATACGCACTCTTACCTTTTCGCAATTTGCTAGCCTCTACGGTACCGTGCATGGCCCTTTCTCACATCGAGACGTGGTGCAAACTTCGCAGGTGCATCCAAACCCCGTGATATGATACGCTCTATCACACATAAGCCTTATTATATCTTCCTCAAAACAGCCACCATACCTACCTATTATGGCTCCATGGCCATTCCGAGATATATTGCCATGCAACTTCCACCGCTTCCGCTTGATGACTTGAGCATTCATTGTCATATTGCTTTGCATGATCATATAGCTGACATAGTAGTTGTGGCTCAGCCACCGTTCATCATTTCTCATACATGTTACGCTAGATCATTGCACATCCTGGTACATTGCCAGAGGCATTCATATAGAGTCATATTTTGTCATAGGTATCGAGTTTTAATTTTTATTTCTTTTGAGTTATAAGTAAATAGAAGTGTGATCATCATCATTAATCATTTTTAGAGCAGTGCCCCAGTGAGGAAAGGATGATGGAGACTATGATTCCCCCACAAGTCGAGATGAGACTCCAGACAATGAGAGAAAAAATATAAAAAGGAAAAAAAGAAAAAAAGAAAAGAAAGAAAGAAAGAAAGAAAGAAAAAGGAATAAAAAGAATAAAAAGAGAGAAGGGGCATTGTTAGTATCCTTTTCCACACTTGTGCTTCAAAGTAGCACCATGTTTTTCATTTGGAGAGTCTCCTATGTTGTCACTTTCATGTACTAGTGGGAATATTTTATTATAGGATTAGATGCAAACCCACTTAGTTTTCATATTGAGCTTTCATACACTTATAGCTCTTAGTGCATTCGTTGCATGGAAATCCCTACTCCTCATGTTGATATCGATTGATGGGCATATCCATAGCCCGTTGGTTAGCCGCATCGATGTGAGACTTTCTTACTTTTTTGTCTTCTCTATATTTACCCCTATCATCATACTCTATTCCACCTGTAGTGCTACATCCATGGCTTTCTCTCATGTATTGCGTGAGAGTTGAAAAAGATGAAGCGCGTTAAAAAGTATGAACCAATTGCTCGGCTTGTCATCGGGGTTGTGCATGATAGATACTTTGTGTTAAGAAGACAGAGCATGGCAAGACTATATGATTTTGTAGGGATAGCTTTCTTTAGCGTTAATATTTTGAAAGACATGATTGTTTGTTGGGATGCCTGAGTATTGATGTCTTTATGTCAAATTATAGACTATTGCTTTGAATCACTTATGTCTTAATATTCATCCCATGATTAGATATATGATCAAGTTTATGCTAGGTAGCATTCCACATCAAAAATTATCTTTTTATCATTTACCTGCTCGAGGACGAGCAGGAATTAAGCTTGGGGATGCTGATACGTCTCCGTCGTATCTATAAGTTTTGATTGTTTCATGCCAATATTATACAAGTTCTACATACTTTTGGCAACTTTTTATATGATTTATTGGACTAACCTATTGATCCAGTGCCCATTGCCAGTTCCTGTTTTCTGCATGTTTTTTGTATCGCAGAGTATCCATATCAAACGAAGTCCAAATGCAATAAAATTTCACAGAGAATTATTTTGGAATATATGTGATTTTTGGGAGTTGGAATCACCGCAAATAGAGGCCCGTGGTGGGAACAACCCACCAGGGCGCAGTCCCGGAGCCAGGCGTGCCGTGGTGGGTTGTGCCCACCTCGTACATCGGTTGGAGCTCTACTTCGGGCGCAAGGAAGCTTATATCTGGAAAAAAATTGTGTTAAAATCACAGCGCAATCGAACTTACGGATCTCCCGGAATATAAGAAACGGTTTTCGGCCAGATCTGGAGAACGCGAAACAGAAGAGAACAGAGAGGGAGACCCAATATCGGAGGGGCTCCCGCTCCTCCGCCGCCATGGAGACCAAGGACCAGAGGGGGAATTCTCCTCCCCATCTAGGGGGAGGCCAAGGATGAATAAGAAGTAGGGGGGCTCTATCCCCCTCGCTTCCGGTGGCGCCGGAGTGCCACCGGGGCAACGATCGGGACGGCGATCTACATCAACAATCTTGCTACCGTCAACACCAACTTTCTCCCCCTCTATGCAGAGGTGTAACACTTCTTCTCCCCACTATAATCTCTACTTAAACATGGTGCTCAAATCCATATATTATTTCCCAATGATCTATGGTTATCCTATGATGTTTGAGTAGATCCGTTTTGTCCTGTGGGTTAATCATGATCTTGGTTGGTATGATTGTATATTTTATTTATGGTGTTGTCCTAGGGTGCCCTCCATTCTTGTGCAAATGTGAGGGGCCCCCATTGTAGGGTGTTGCAGTATGTTCATGGTCCGCTTATGATGGGTTGCGAGAGTGACAGAAACTTAAACCCGAGTAGGTGGGGTATCACGTACGGGAGTAAAGAGGACTTGATACTTAATGCTATGGTTGAGTTTCATGGCCTTAATGATCTTTAGTAGTTGCGGATGCTTGCTAGAGTTCCAATCATAAGTGCATATGATCCAAGTAGAGAAATTATGTTAGCTCATGCCTCTCCCTCATATAAAGTTGCAAGAATGATTACCGGTACTTGTTATCGATTGCCTAGGGACAAATAACTTTCTTGTTGACACAAACCCTTTTACTAAACACCTAAATTTTATTATCTTGCAAAATACTTCTAGTTTTGTTCTTGCAAAGTAGTTCTAGCATCACTCCTACAAACTATTTTCATGCTTGTTTCTGGTAAAGCAAACGTCAAGTGTGCGTAGAGTTATATCGGTGGTCGATAGAACTTGAGGGAATATTTGTCCTGCCTTTAGCTCCTCGTTGGGTTCGACACACTTATTTATCGAAGAAGGCTACAAACGATCCCCTATACTTGTCGGTTATCATCGGATAATGGTTCTCTATGGCTGGGTTTCTTCAATGAAATCGGTGGAAACCACCTCTTTTGATTTAAAAAAAACACTGGGACTAGCGGTGCCAAAACATTGCCTCAAATTGATAGTGCCACTAGATTATGGTGCAAAATAATAACATTACTGCTTTATCATGGCAGTGCCAAAGCAGTAGCACAAGAGCAGAGTCAACATACATGATCTTTGGCAAACGGTCGGACCAAAAAGGAACATACCTCGTGATGGGAACCATATCTGCAGTCAACGCCATCGTAGAAGGGATGACACCAGTCACCAACATGGATGATTCAATTCATGGGACCTTTTTGTGCAGTTCACCTAAAATGAAGCAATGTTTGCATTATGCAATTGGCAAGTACATGGTCCCATGAGCTAGCAGCTTCTTCTTCATTAGTTGCAATAAAATTGAGCAACATCAAGGTTGGTCGTGAAGCTCGTGGAATGTTCAATTATAATTTGGATATCATTTTGTGTAGTTCAACTAAGATCAAGTGTGAAATGTATATATCTGCTTGCACAAAAAGGTGGAAAGGAGGGTGACTTACAAGTGATGTAAAATACACCAAATGAAAAGAAGCATGTTCCTTATTTGAATGATGATCCTACAAGGGCAGTAGCAATTTCTATAGCAGCAACATTGCTAGATATAAGTGTGGGCATTAGGATTAACTATGACAACCATTAAATCTGACATTACTTTAATGGTGCCATTGCTTCATTTTACCGGCAACATTACATTAATTAATAGCTGCTAAAGAGTTGGTATTTGAGCACGGGAGAGTAGGTGGACCGGGACAGTTGCATTTCTAACAAAAAGAAGAATCTTATCTTAATGGGAAATTTAGCAGGACATGAAAAATATTGCCATTGATCCATATTACTGGAGGCATTACATTGAAAACAACATTGGTTTCATGTGTCCTTACTTTAATAGTGGGACTGCTACATTTTACCAGTGGCAATACATAAGAGGGGCTCGGGGCAACAAACATCCAAATAGGATATCTGGGTTGGTCCCATTTGTTTGGTATAGCCACCTTTTACTGTGTGAGGCCAGCAAATCTAGTGATGGACATACACTGTTGACTTGTGCCCCAGTCCCCACTTTCTTTCCTTTTTCAACCAATAGATAGGTTTATATCGAGTTTGTACTGCGTTTCCCTTTATTTCCCTATTAGACAAAGAGACCAGTTGGATAGCCAGTCTCTGCTACTTTTCGCCCCCATTATTTTCCACTTTCGACCAAGTCCTAGATTCAGGTAACAAATCTCCCCTGCCCCCACCCCCTTCTTCCCTGTTTGAACCAAGTAGTACTAGATTTGATTGCATGAAGTAGTACTACTATATTTGACTGCATGAAGTAGTTTTACCTCTTAACAGTAAAAATTTAGGTGGCTTTCGAACAACTGATTGATCCGATCTACGAGGGGGGCTGAGAAGTAGTAAAAGGTACAAATGCAGCGACGTGAGGAGCTGGGGTAGTAGAGCAAGGCCGGTTTCGAAGGAAGTTATACCTGAGGGTCGCCGGGATGTTGCTAGGTGCGTGGCCAAAGGCCGGATCTGCCCATACTACGGCAGCAAGGAAGAAGGGGTCAGAGGCCCTCCCTGGCTGGCACTGTGTGGGAGAGAACGATAAGGCACGCTGATCGGGATGCACCGGTAGTGGGTTAGAGCCGTCGTCGAGGATTACCGCGTGAACGTTGCACCTTCTCACCTTCCTCGACGGAGGGGATCTGGCCGGATCTGTGACCAACGGTGAGCAGAGAGAGAGTGTGGCCACCGCTGTCCTGTTTAGATCTAGAGAGGACGAGAGAGTGTGAAGAGAGCAACACTAGCAAGCAAGGCGAAGGCTCCTGCCTAAATAGTGGAGTGGTTTTCTTTTTTCTACCGGAGCCGGCTTGACCTCGTCAATGATTGTTGAGAAGTCTTCATGCACGTGCCCCAGAGGCGCAGTTGTCATCATTTTGATCTGAAGCACCTGATTAACATAACACAAAAAATGCCACATGACAATAAACCATAACCACACTGCCCCAAGGAGACAACATGAATCTACGCTAGAGCTCCATGGACTACGTCCCGACGCACAAACTAGACAAGGATCAAAGCTCAAATTTAAGACAAACTTGTAGAAAAGGGGCCAATTGACATAGCCGACTTGACCTAGATGGCAGCCGAGTAGTCTTTGTGCATGTGCCCCCAATGACCAGCGCCTTGGAGGAACGCAATTGTCGTTGTTTAACCCTCGCAGTGATCTGAAGCACATGACACCTAATATTGCGAGATGACAAGAAACCTTAACCTAACCAGGAGATGACAAGAATCTAAGCTGGAGTTCCATCGACTATGTGTAGATGAATGACCTCAAGGAGGATCGGAGTCCGAAAGAGAAACTCGGAGAAGAAGCGCCAACATCTGCGTGAGCAATGCGCGTGCCAGGACTAAAATCCCTAACATAAACTAAGAACCCAAGCGGAGGGTTCAGGATTCCCCTCCCCACCACCAGCCAACGGAGTGGTGGGAAGAGGGGAGGGGCGAATCCACGGGCTCACCGGTGAAGCATGGAGGGGAGAGGTTGCCCTAGCAACCTATGGTGACTGGAGTACATTTTTATTTATACTGAAAATGGATTCAATTTTTTTTCTAACGTAATATACCTGGTGCTCCCTTTTTTAAGATTTCTCATCAGAACTACAACCTTGTACAACACTATTGGAGATATGCCCTAGAGGCAATCATGAATGATGATATTTCCTATGTGTTTATGAATAAAGATAGTCCTTGGACATTATCAATGATGTGTATCAACAAGTATGTGACTTGTTTGTGGGACTATGCATTGTATGATGACTGTCCTAAAAGGTCCCTAGTCGATAGGGTTGTGTGGACTCGCAGCCGACTAGACTAGCATATGACATGGTCGATGGCTTGGTCTCACTAGCCATGAAGCATTGGATGATAATTGGTTAATATGGACTCAGGAGGATCTAGTCAGATACGACGTAGTCGGATCCGATTTGAGATAAGGTCCAAGTCGGACAGACCCAACTATGAGACACGGTGATATGTCATATGTGAGTCCCTAGTACAACATACGTTCTATGTCCTAAGACCTGAGCTGGCGCATGTACTCGGGATGGTGATAGACTTGCTTTGGGCCAACCAAACGCTACTCCGTGACTGGGTAGTTACAAAGGTAGGTTTCGGGCTTGTCCAGACCCATGCTGCGAGACATGGTCGAGCAAGATGGTATTTGCCCCTCTGATCATGAGAGATATACTCTGGGCCCCTCATGTGATCCGACCAAGATATGCATGGCCATGCAACAGGGATTATGAGATAATCCAGTTAGTGGTCGGCATCACTAGAACGAGAAAGAGGTTGGGCTAGCACAAGGATGACAGACTCGCCTTGAGCCCGACAACTTATATCGTGTGGCAAAGGGAACGGAAGTGTGACATGTTGTACAGGTTCGCCAACCGGCTTCATTGTATACTTGGTGGTCGGCACACCTTGCTAGAGGCCGCTACCAGCCGAGCAGATCGGAGATGATCCGACCTGCGACCAAGCCGACTTGAACCTAAGGGGTCACGCGCTTAAGGGAAGGAACCCGTGAGGCCCGGTCCGACTCCATGAGTCAGAAGTGATCCTACCCGGACTCGGATCCAGGCCGAACAAATTTTGGGCTTTAGAGTTCGTACGAGGCCCTAGTGTTGAGCCTGCAATGAACGCCTATATAAAGTGGGGGCGCAACACACTCATTTGGTTGATCACTTCGACATTTTCACTATGATTTGCATGTGTTGTGAATAGCCACCTCCACTCCCCGTCGACTATGTGATCGGACCTAGCCGCCCGCCGCACGGTGTTCCTCCTGCACGCGTGGATACCGTTAGAGGCAGTGCACATGCGCTGCTCCGGCGAACTTGTATGTGGGATCCGGCGACCAGCTGTTCGAGGGAGATCGGGCGAGGAGGAGATGATCCACGCAGACGCACTGCCCCAACTCTTCTTCTGTTGCACAACACTGCGCGTCTAGTGGTAACGATCTGTGATCCATCTCCCGTAGCATGTTCTTGGTCGTTCTGCGTGTAGGAAATTTTTATTTGTAGTCGACGCACCCTACCGTAGATCTCAATAGTGGTATTAGAGCCTCTGCTATAGGATTTTTCTTCAAACTGTATGCATATTAGATATGTGGAGATGACAGATGAGATCTGTTGTCGTTTATGAGATCGACTATGTGCACGGTTGATGAGATCAATTGCACATGGGAATCGTTGAGGCTATGTTTTCTATCATTCAGGATCGATGAGGTCGTGACACAACCTACCCCTATCGGTCAGTATCCGCCATCGGGGTTAATAGTGAAACATAAATCCGAATTGGATTCGCGATGATCGATAAGATCGGTCAGATTAGAAAAATTCGGCGTGATCGGACCCCACCCGCTAACCGGCTAGCGGGACCGCTGTGTGCGTAGCGTCTTGTATTTCGTAAACGACCACTCAAACCGGTAGAATGCGATTCTATGTAACTTTGTTTTGCAGATTTGATGTGAATAGTATGGCCCATGTGTATGTGATGCATGTGTGTAATTTATACATGGCCCGCGTGTCATGTTTGTCAGCCGGCAGGAGCCAAAGTGTTGTCATTATAGTGTATAACGACTTGCGTCGACTTGTGACTCTATGTAAAATTCATTACTAGTTGTAGTAGTTGGATACTAGAGATCAGGTTGGTGGCTTGGCGTCCAAGCGTGACAAACAAGATGGAGTTCCTAGATGGTCATCGGAGTCGGAGCCGACCTGGAAGAACATCCATGAAGGAGCCATACTATTTCACAATATGTGTTTATTTGTGATCGCTGTGCTTCTTAGTTTCTATGCATGCTAAAATTGTAGAATGATCCCTCATTAATATCAAGCGAATTGCCATTCCCGATGTTGCACCTCTGCACGTCAAGTACGTCTAGTAGTGGGCTCATAAAATTGGGGCGCTGCTAGGTGTCCTTGAACTAAAGGGTTCGTGTCGGACACGAACATGCACTGCATCAGGTTGTCTTGACAAGGCTATCAAAATGGTTTTGGGCCTTGTGGCAAGGAAGGTTCGGAGCTAGGGTATGAGATACCTTCCCGACCGACAGGAGTCGTATAGAGATACGATTAGCAAGGAGTTGCTTACCAGATAGGTATGTTGGTTAGTAGTGATGCTAAAGCTCACTAGTCGGATCCCGAATCACTGAGAGTTTGCGGAGGGATGCCGACTTCAATGGGAGTATTTCTGTTTAGGCTTGAATTACTCTACATAAACCCAATGCTTAGTAATTGCATATTTTCTGTTGTAGATCAATGGCACCACCTGCTCAACCCAACTTTGCATTGAAATCAATTCTGGAAAAGGATAAACTGAATCGAACAAACTTTACCATAGAAATTTGACAATTGTTCTCAAGCATGATAAAAAGGAACATGTTCTAGAGGATCCACTTCCAGAGGAACCTGCCGATAATGCTAATGCCACAACCAGGAATGCCTACCAGAAACTCGTTGATGAATCAACGGAGTTCAGCTATCTGATGCTGGCTTGTATGGAGCCCGATTTGCAACAGCATTTCAAAAATGTTGAGGCTTACGATATGATTGAGAGTCTCAAGAGCATGTTTTAGACATAGGCTAGGACTGAAAGGTTCAACGTCTGGCGATCCTTGATGGATTGCAAGCTGAAGGAAGGTGATCCACTGAGCCCACATGTGATCAAAATGATCAGATACGTGTAAGATTTGGATCGGTTGGGCTTCCCGCTCTTCGATGAGCTGGCTACTGATGCAGTTATGGGTTCTCTTCCGCCCATCTATGGGACGTTCATCTCAAACTATCATATGCATGGCATGGATAAGAAGCTCACTGAATTGCAGCGGCGGAGGTTACCGGTCACTAGAAGGAAACCGGTCACTGGAAGAGGAACTATAGCAAGTGGCTTGCAGAGCATGGCAAGAAGGCAGAAAATGCTTCTTCAGGCAAAGGTACAGTTGTTGCATATGTTATAGACATTTACCTTACTGACATACCTAGTATCTCTTGGGTATTTGATACCGGATCGGTTGTTCATATTTGCAACTCGATGCAGGGGCTGGTAAGAACTAGGCATGTGGCACAAGGGGAGATTGACATCAGGGTCGGCAACAAAGCAAGAGTTGCTGCGTTGGAGGTTGGCACAATGCAGCTCCAGCTTCCTTCTGGATTTATTTTGGAATTGAATAATTGTTATTGCATTCTTGCACTTAGTCGGAATATTATTTCTGCCTCATGTTTGATGAGTCAAGGTTATGAATTCAATTTAAAGGACAATGGTTGTTCGTTTTATTTGAATGGAATGTTCCATGGATATGCACCCATTGTTGATGGGCTTTTTATATTGAATCTAGAACAGGAATCGGTCTATAACGTGAATGCCAAGAGGCATAAGCCTAATGAGATAAATCCGACATACTTCTAGAATTGCCAGCTTGGACATGTTAGTCTGAAACGCATCAAGAAGCTCCATGATGGTGGGCTCCTAACTTCGTCTGACTTTGAGTCGTTCGAGGCATGTGAATCATGCTTTCTAGGCAAGATGACCAAGTCTCCTTTTGCAAAGAGTTGCGAGAGGGCGTCTGAGCTGTTTGAGCTTATACATAGTGATGTGTGTGGTCCAATGAGCACAACTGCCAGAGGTGGCTATCGGTACTTCATGACTTTTACAGACGACTTGAGTAGATATGGGTATATCTATTTGATGAGGCACAAGTTAGAAACTTTTAGGAAGTTCAAAGAGTTTCAGAACAAGGTTGAAAATCAGCTCGGCAAGACTATAAAGCTTTTACGATCAGATCGTGGAGGTGAGTACATGAGCCAGGAGTTTGATGATCATATGAAAAGCTGAGGTATAGTACCTCAGCTCACACCTCCGAGTACGCCAGAGAGAAACGACATGTCAGAACAGAGGAATAGGACCTTGTTGGATATGGTCCAGTCAATGATGAGAAAATCTGATTTACCCTTGCCATTCTAGGGATACGCTCTAGAAACTGCAGCTTTCACACTTAACATAGTACCATCAAAATCCGTAGATAAGACATTACATGAGATGTGGACCACACTACAAAAAAGACACATGCGTGACATTTTGGGCCGAATGAATTTTTTTCTGTCATACATATGACACTTCTATGACGTTAATTGTGACAAAACCCGGTATCATCGTAGATGTGGTGGGCTCCTACTTCTATGACAAAAAATCATGACAGAAAATGGGCTTTTCGTCCTGGGCGGGCCGGAGACGCAGCTGCATGACATTCTTTGGGCCGTCCATGACGGAAAAAACCGTGGTAGAAGCGAGGGGGAGGAAAATTTCAGGGAGTTCCCGGTTACGGTGGGAGGTCGGGGGTCGAGCGATGCACGTTTCTCTCATACACGTACGCGCGTGTGTGCGAGGCGTTGGCTCTAACTGAACCCGAGCGAGGCGTTGGGCTCTAACTGAACCCGAGCGATTGCACTGCAGGCTACGCGTTACTGAACCTGAGCGATCGATCGATGGATGTTAACCGAACCCGATCGAGCGATTCCTTCGCTACTGCTGCTAACTGAAGCCGATCGATGCTGCCTCTGGGATGAACAGTGAGCGTTGCGGGGGGGGGGGGGGGGGTGAACAGGGGGGGGGGGGGGGGGGGGGGGGGGTGGATGAACAGTGAGCGGTGGCGTTGCCTCTGGATGAAGAGGACCCCATGGTGTGGAGGGTTGGATGAACAATAGACGGTGGAGGGGGTGCCCGTGGAGGGGTGGTTGAACAGGACCCCGTGGTGTGGAGGGCTGGATGAACAGTAGACGGTGGAGGGGTGGTTGAACAGTAGCCGGTGGAGTAGCACGCGGTGGAGGCTGGATGAACAGGAGTCCGTGGAGGCTGGAGGAGGTCGACGGTAGCCCGTGGAGGCTGGACGAGGTCGACGGTGGAGATGAACAGTATCCCGTGGAGTCCTGTTTTGCGGTACGCCACACCCCTCCCGATGAACAGGACCCCCGTTTCGACCATAGCGCTCCAACACAAGTCCGTTTCGTCCGTTTTGCGGTACGCCACACCCCTCCCAATCAACACGACCCCCGTTTCAACCGTAGGAGGTCCGTTTCGTCCATTTTGCGGTATGCCACACCCCTCCCGATGAACAGGATCCTATTTCGAACGTGGCCGGTCGAACACAAGGTCGTTTCCTCTGTTCTGCGGTACGCCAGGCCTCGTTTCCATCGCCTGTTCCGTCCAAGCCCTCCCGATGAACACGACCACGCATTCCGTTCCGACCTAGACGGTTGGCTCCCACGCGTTCCATTGCCTCCCGATGAACACGACGCATTCCGTTGCCTCCCCATGAACACGACACATTCCGTTGCCTCCCCATGAACACGACGACGACGCTATTTCTCCGTTCCGACCCAGCCATGTCAACGAGCCCTCGCCGTACGTATGCGCGAGTAGGCGTTCGAGACCCCGCCCGTATGTACACATACGTGGCCGTATTTTCTTTCTTGCACCCTGGCCGTTGTACGTACATGTACATGCTATGTGCGCGCCTCTACTACGACACGTGCGCGCCTCTACATCCATGAGTATATATGTACGTACACGTTCCCGACCAGAATGACAACGCTACGTATGCTTCGACCAGGTGGGTCCCGACTGTCAGGCACTTCCTTGCATGCGAAGATGTAGCTGGTGTGTCCCAGTAGTCAGGGGGGCGAACCGTTTTGTTTTTTTGCCCGGACGCACTTTCTTGCGTGCGAAGGTGTAGCTGGTGGGTCTCAGCAGTCAGGGGGGAAACATTTTTTTCATGAAATACGGTGGCCCGTCCGGTGGGTCCCCGCTGTCAGGTGGAGGAATAATTATTTTGCGCGTAATAAGGAGGCACTTCCTTGCTGCGGCCGTGGACCCAGTGATACGTCTCCGTCATATCTAAATTTTTTGATTGTTCCATGCCAATATTCTACAACTTTCATATACTTTTGGCAACTTTTTATACTATTTTCAGGACTAACATATTGATCCAGTGCCCACTGCCAGTTCCTGTTTGTTGCATGTTTTTTGTTTCGCAAAATATCCATATCAAATGGAGTCCGAATGGGATAAAAACTGACGGAGATTTTTTTTGGAATATATATGATTTTTGGGAAGAAAAATCCACGCGAGACGGTGCCCGAGGTGGCCACGAGGCAGGGGGCACGCCTGCCCCCTGGGCGCGCCCCTGACCCTTGTGGGGCACCCGTAAGGCGGCTGGTGTCCTTCTTTCGCCGCAAGAAAGCTAATATCTGGATAGAGATCGTGTTAAAATTTCAGCCAATCGGACTTACGGATCTCCAGGAATATAAGAAACGGTGAAAGGGAAGAATCTAAGAACGCAGAAACAGAGAGAGACAGAGAGACAGATCCAATATCGGAGGGGCTCTCGCCCCTCCCATGCCATGGAGGCCATGGACCAGAGGGGAAACACTTCTCCCATCTAGGGAGGAGGTCAAGGAAGAAGAAGAAGGAGGGGGGCTCTCTCGCCCTCGCTTCCGGTGACACCGGAGTGCCATCGGGGGCCATCATCATCACCGCGATCTATACCAACACCTCCGCCATCTTCACCACCATCTCCATCACCTTCCCCCCTCTATCTACAGCGGTCCACTCTCCCGCAACCCGCTGTACCCTCTACTTGAACATGGTGCTTTATGCTTCATATTATTATCCAATGATGTGTTGACATCCTATGATGTCTGAGTAGATTTTCGTTGTCCTATCGGTGGTTGATGAATTGCTATGATTAATTTAATTTGCTTGTGGTTATGTTGATGTCCTTTGGTGCCCATCATATGATTGCGCATGTGGATCACACCCTAGGGTTAGTTGTATGTTGATAGGACTATGTATTGGAGGGCAAGAGTGACAGAAGCTTCAACCTAGCATAGAAATTGATGCATACGAGATTGAAGGGGGACCAATATACCTTAATGCTATGGTTGGGTTTTACCTTAATTAACATTAGTAGTTGCGGATGCTTGCTAATAGTTCCAATCATAAGTGCATAGAATTCCAAGTCAGGGATGACATGCTAGCAGTGCCCTCTCCCACATAATACTTGCTATCGGTCTAGTAAAGTAGTCAATTGCTTAGGGGCAATTTCACAACTCCTACCACCACTTTTCCACACTCGCTATATTTACTTTATTGTTTCTTTATCTAAACAGCCCCTACTTTTTATTTACGTACTCTTTATTATCTTGCAAACCTACCCAACAACACCTACAAAGTACTTCTAGTTTCATACTTGTTCTAGGTAAAGCGAACGTCAAGCGTGCGTAGAGTTGTATCGGTGGTCGATAGAACTTGAGGGAATATTTGTTCTACCTTTAGCTCCTCGTTGGGTTCGACACTCTTATCGAAAACTGTTGCGATCCCCTATACTTGTGGGTTATCAAGACCTTTTTCTGGCGCCGTTGCCGGGGAGTCATAGCGTGGGGTGTATATTCTCGTGTGTGATTGTTTGCTTTATCACTAAGTAATTTTTATTTGATGTTCTTAGTTGTTTTCTATCTTTAGTTATGGGTAGGAAACGCAAAATACCAAAAAAATTAGTTGTACCTACTAAACCAATGGTTGAAGAACCACTCAAAATCTATCACACTGCTGAAGCTTATTACTTGGATCATCTTCGATCCCTATGTGCTCGTGCTGAAACCCCAACTAGCTTAGTTGAGGGCAAACTTTAGATGAGCATGCTTGTTTTGTGCGACACCGAATATCTGAAAAAGGGAAAATTTTACTGGATCAAATTCATCGTTTGCAATGCTATGCTTGGAATTTATATGAAATATATGATTTTACTTGTTGTTGTGAAAACCCTAAGAAACACCTTCCCTATCAATGTGAGTTTAGTGATAATGGAATCGTATCTTCGTATGCTAAGGGTGTTTATAATTACTATGATGTTCAAAAAATTGAAGAATTTGTTGCTTTTAAGGGTGCTTATGAAATTGCTTCTTTGATTGAAAAGTATGATGCTACTCTTTACAAATCTGAAAATTTTGACATACTTAAATATTTCTATGATAATTATGCTTCTAATGCCTATGTTGAACACAATATTGAATACTACTCCGTTGTCGAAGAAGAGACTAATATTTTGCAGGAGTCTATGGAAGAAGAAATTGATGAAACTGTGAGCTCATTGGATGAAAAAGATGATGAGGAGAGCGAAGAACAAAAGGAGGAAGAGCGGATTAGCTACCCGTGCCCACCTTCTAATGAGAGTAACTCTTCAACTCATACATTGTTTAATTTTCCTTCATGCTTACCGGAGGATGTTTGCTATGATGATTGTTATGATCCCGTTGATTCTCTTGAAATATTCCTTTTTGATGATGCTTCTGGCCAAGATGCCAATATGAATTATGCTTATGAAGAATTTGTTTCTTTTAAGGGTTCTTATGAAATTGCTTCTTTGATTGAAACGTATGATTCTACTCTTTACAAATCTGAAAATTTTGCCATACTTGAATATTGTTATGAGAATTATGCTTCTAATGCCTATGTGAAACCATATATCGAGGTCTCCTCCGCTGTCCAAGAAGAGACTAATATTTTGCAGGAGTCTATGGAAGAAGAAACTGATGAAACTGTGAGATCATTGGATGAAAAAGATGATGTGGAGAGCGAAGAACAAAAGGAGGAAGAGCAGATTAGCTACCCGTGCCCACCTTCTAATGAGAGTAATTCTTCAACTCATACATTGTTTAATTTCCATTCGTGCTTACCGAAGGATGATTGTTATGATCCCGTTGATTCTCTTGAAATATCCCTTTTTGATGATGCTTGCTATGCTTGTGCTCAAGATGCCAATATAAATTATGCTTATGGAGATGAACTTGCTATATTTCCTTATGTTAAACATGAAATTGTTGCTATTGCACCCACGCATGATAGTCCTATTATCTTTTTGAATTCCCCAAACTACACTATATCGGAGAAGTTTGCTCTTATTAAGGAATATATTGATGGGTTGCCTTTTACTGTTGCACATGATGATTTTGATGAATATAATATGCATGTGCTTTCTGCTCCTGCTTGCAATTATTATGAGAGAGGAACTATATCTCCACCTCTCTATGTTTCCAATATGATAAAATTGCAAGAAACTATTTATACTATGCATTGGCCTTTACTTTGTGTGCATGAATTGTTCTTTTATGACATGCCGATGCATAGGAAGAGAGTTAGACTTCGTAGTTACATGATATATGTTACTTTGTGCTCACTACTAAATTATAAATCATTGTTAATTAAAATTGGCTTTGATATACCTTGGGATCCGGGTGGATTCACTACTTGAGCACTATATGCCTAGCTTAATAGCTTTAAAGAAAGCGCTGCTAGGGAGACAACCCGGAAGTTTTAGAGAGTCATTTATTTCTGTTGGGTGCTTTTATATAGCTTAAAAACAAAAATAAAGAGGGGAACCCAAAACTTTTTCAAAAAGGAAAGCGAAAGTGAGAAAGACAAGCATTGTTGAAGTGGGAGCTAGCCTTGAACTTTGTTCATGCTCAGGGAAACTTTGTGAATCTTGATTACAGAAACTTTTCAATAAAAATAATTATCCCCTTGTACAATTCCATTGTATTATAAAAATAATGTGCCAAGGTTTGCCTTTAGGATGTTTACATTTGCTTGATGGTTTGTACGGTGCAGGACAGAAACTTTGGCTGTAGTACACGATTTTACATTTTTTTTGCTGGAACGTCAAATGGTTCTGATTCCTTTTGCACTGTATTCCTATACAAATTGTTTATTTTTCCTAATTTTGGTAGAATTTTTCAAGTATAAGAAGTATGGTGAATGTTCAGATTATTACAGACTGTTCTGTTGTAGACAGATTCTGTTTTTGATGCATAGTTTGCTTGTTTTGATGAAACTATCAATTCATATCAGTGGATTAAGCCATGAAAAAGTTATATTACAGTAGACACAATGCAAAAACAAAATATGGATTGGTTTGCAACAGTAATTAGTAGTGATTTGCTTCATTATACTAACAGATCTTACCGAGTTTTCTGTTGAAGTTTTGTGTGGATGAAGTGTTCGATGATCGAGAAGGTCTTGATGTGAGAAGAAGGAAGAGAGGCAAGAGCTCAAGCTTGGGGATTCCCGAGGCACCCCAAGTAAATATTCAAGGAGACTCAAGCGTCTAAGCTTTGGGATGCCCCGGAAGGCATCCCCTCTTTCTTCAACAAGTATCGGTATGTTTTCGGATTCGTTTCGTTCATGTGATATGTGCAATCTTGGAGCGTCTTTTGCATTTAGTTTTCATTTTTATTTTATGCACCATGCTTGTATGAGATAGTCCTTGGTTTATTTATAGAATTCTCATTGCACTTCACTTATATCTTTTGAGTATGGCTTTATAGAATGCTTCATGTGCTTCGCTTATATCATTTGAAGTTTGGATTGCCTGTTTCTCTTTACATAGAAAACCGCCATTTGTAGAATGCTGTTTTGCTTCACTTATACTCCCTCTGTAAACTAATATAAGAGCGTTTAGATCACTATTTTAGTAATCTAAACACTCTTATATTAGTTTACGGAGGAAGTATTTGTTAGAGCGTGGGCATATATTTTGTAGAAAGAATTAAACTCTCTTGCTTCACTTATATCTATTTAGAGAGATGAGAGGAACTGGTCATTCACATGGTTAGTCATAAAATCCTACATAAAACTTGTAGATCACTGAATATGATATGTTTGATTCCTTGCAATAGTTTTTCGATATAAAAATGGTGATATTAGAGTCATGCTAGTAGGTAGTTGTGGATTGTAGAAATACTTGTGTTGAGGTTTGTGATTCCGTAGCATGCACGTATAGTGAACCATTATGTAACGAAGTCGGCGCATGATTTATTTATTGATTGTCTTCCTTATGAGTGGAGGTCGGGGACGAGCGATGGTCTTTTCCTACCAATCTATCCCCCTAGGAGCATGCGCGTAGTACTTTGTTTCGATGACTAATAGATTTTTGCAATAAGTATGTGAGTTCTTTAGGACTAATGTTGAGTCCATGGATTATACGCACTCTCACCCTTCCACCATTGCTAGCCTCTCTAGTACCGCGCAACTTTCGCCGGTACCATAAACCCACCATATACCTTCCTCAAAACAGCCACCATACCTACCTATCATGGCATTTCCATAGCCATTCCGAGATATATTGCCATGCTACTTCCATCATCATCATATACATGACTTGGGCATTCATTGTCATATTGCTTTGCATGATCGTAAGATAGCTAGCATGATGTTTTCATGGCTTTTCCATTTTTTGATGTCATTGCTACGCTAGATCATTGCACATCCTAGTACACCGCCGGAGGCATTCATATAGAGTCATATCTTTGTTCTAGTATCGAGTTGTTATATTGAGTTGTAAGTAAATAAAAGTGTGATGATCATCATTATTAGAGCATTACCCCAGTGAGGAAAGGATGATGGACACTATGATTCCCCCATATCGGGATGAGACTCCGGACTTTACAAAAAAAGAGGCCAAAGAAGCCCAAATAAAAAAAGAGGCCAAAGAAGCCCACCAAAAAAATAAAAAAATGAGAGAAAAAGAGAGAAGGGGCAGTGGTACTATCATTTTTCCACACTTGTGCTTCAAAGTAGCACCATGTTCTTCATATAGAGAGTCTTTTGAGTTATCACTTTCATATACTAGTGGGAATTTTCATTATAGAACTTGGCTTGTATATTCCGATGATGGGCTTCCTCAAATGCCCGAGGTCTTCATGAGCAAGCAAGTTGGATGCACACCCACTTAGTTTCAGTTGGAGCTTTCATACACTTATAGCTCTAGTGCATCCGTTTCATGGCAATCCCTACTCACTCACATTGATATCTATTGATGGGCATCTCCATAGCCCGTTGATACGCCTAGTTGATGTGAGACTATCTTCTCCTTTTTGTCTTCTCTACCATCATATTCTATTCCACCTATAGTGCTATGTCCATGGCTCATGCTCATGTATTGCGTGAAAGTTGAAAAGGTTTGAGAACATCAAAAGTATGAAACAATTGCTTGGCTTGTCATCGGGGTTGTGCATGATGTGAATATTTTGTGTGGTGAAGATGGAGCATAGCCAGACTATATGATTTTGTAGGGATAACTTTCTTTGGCCATGTTATTTTGAAAAGACATGATTGCTTTATTAGTAGGCTTGAAGTATTATTGTTTTTATGTCAAATGATAGACTATTGCTTTGAATCACTCGTGTCTTAATATTCATGCCATGATTAGACATATGATCAAGATTATGCTAGGTAGCATTCCACATCAAAAATTATCCTTTTTATCATTTACCTACTCGAGGACGAGCAGGAATTAAGCTTGGGGATGCTGATACGTATCTATCGTATCTATAATTTTTGATTGTTCCATGCCAATATTCTACAACTTTCATATACTTTTGGCAACTTTTTATACTATTTTTGGGACTAACATATTGATCCAGTGCCCAGTGCCAGTTCCTGTTTGTTGCATGTTTTTGTTTCGCAGAATATCCATATCAAACGGAGTCCAAATGGGATAAAAACTGACGGAATTTTTTTGGAATATATATGATTTTTGGGAAGAAAAATCCACGCAAGACGGTGCCCGAGGTGGCCACGAGGCAGGGGGGCGCGCCCCTGACCCTCATGGGCCACCCGTAAGGCGGTTGGTGCCCTTCTTTCGCCGGAAGAAAGCTAATATCCGGATACAGATCGTGTTAAAATTAGCCCAATCAGAGTTACGGATCTCCGGGAATATAAGAAACGGTGAAAGGGAAGAATCTAAGAACGCAGAAACAGAGAGAGACAGAGAGACAGATGCAATCTCGGAGGGGCTCTCGCCCCTCCTGTGCCAAGGAGGCCATGGACCAGAGGGGAAACCCTTCTCCCATCTAGGGAGGAGGTCAAGGAAGAATAAGAAGGAAGGGGGCTCTCTCCCCCTCGCTTTCGGTGGCACCGGAATGCCACCGGGGGCCATCATCATCACCGCGATCTACACCAACACCTCCGCCATCTTCACCAACATCTACATCACCTTCCCCCCTCTATCTACAGTGGTCCACTCTCCCGCAACCCGCTGTACCCTCTACTTGAACATGGTGCTTTATGCTTCATATTATTATCCAATGATGTGTTGCCATCCTATGATGTCTGAGTAGATTTTCGTTGTCCTATCGGTGGTTGATGAATTGCTATGTTTGATTTAATTTGCTTGTGGTTATGTTGATGTCCTTTGGTGCCCATCATATGATTGCGCATGTGGATCACACCCTATGGTTAGTTGTATGTTGATAGGACTATGTATTGGAGGGCAAGAGTGACAGAAGCTTCAACCTAGCATAGAAATTGATGCATACTGGATTGAAGGGGGACCAATATACCTTAATGCTATGGTTGGGTTTTACCTTAATGAACATTAGTAGTTGCGGATGCTTGCTAATAGTTCCAATCATAAGTGCATAGAATTCCAAGTCAGGGATGACATGCTAGCAGTGCCCTCTCCCACATAATACTTGCTATCGGTCTAGTAAAGTAGTCAATTGCTTAGGGGCAATTTCACAACTCCTACCACCACTTTTCCACACTCGCTATATTTACTTTATTGTTTCTTTATCTAAACAGCCCCTACTTTTTATTTACGTACTCTTTATTATCTTGCAAACCTACCCAACAACACCTACAAAGTACTTCTAGTTTCATACTTGTTCTAGGTAAAGCGAACGTCAAGCGTGCGTAGAGTTGTATCGGTGGTCGATAGAACTTGAGGGAATATTTGTTCTACCTTTAGCTCCTCGTTGGGTTCGACACTCTTACTTATCAAAAACTGTTGCGATCCCCTATACTTGTGGGTTATCAAGACCCAGCTGTCAGCATCTCCACGCACAGTACTCTTCAGATGGAAGTCGGTCGTTGACCACATTGACCACACCGCGCCGAGAGCACCACGGTGGTGGACGACGGCGAGGCCTAGGAAGGGGACGATACGGAGGCAGGGAAGACTCGGTAGTTGTTTCCCACGCGGAGGGGAGTACGACTGTACGAGGGTTTACTGGTTCGTCTGCCGTCGCCGGAGAATAAAAGCAGGTGTGGGTGAGTAGAGGGATGGCTAGGCCAGCGATGGGAGTACGGTGGGGCGGTGAGGCCTGCGCGGCAGCACAGCCGGCCGCGGGGAGGAGGGAGCAGGCAGTCCCGCCGGCGCTTGTTTGAGCGGCTGGAGCAGGAAGAGCAGAGATTGAAGAAGCACGACAGTCGTTGGATGGACATCCAACAGTCAGTGCTTGTGCGTCAACCTTTTTTAGGAAAGCCTCAAATCTGTGGAAAACAACATATAGCCCATCTGCCATTATTTCTAATAATTTACAGCCCATTTGCTAATTCTGAAGGTTTTTTTGGAGCCCATATTCTTTTTGTTAGCGTTACAGCCCATACTGTGGCCATGGTTAAAAAAGTATACGAAATTTTGCATATTTTGGTGCGGTCCGAACTGTTTTTAATCCCAAAATTTCGACTCACATTCAAACTGGTTTTAAAATTAAATGTATATCAATATAAAATCCAAAAATTCTCGACGCATAAAAATTAATGTAATTTAAAATCTTGAAATGAAAAAAAAGATATTTGAAACTAATTGTCGGTTTGATGTGTTTTAAAAATGTACAGCCCATTTCTTATTACTGATGGGCCATTTTCTCGGCCAGCCGAATGAAATCTCTCCTCGTCTTGAAAGATTTGCAGCCCAATAGGCCTGACAAAGCGACTTACTTGGCAAATCACAAAAAAACTGGGTTGTGGCCGTGGACCCAGCTGTCAGCCTCTCCACGTACAGTACTCTTCCGATGGAAGTCATTCCTTGACCATGTTGACCACGCCACGCGGAGAGCACCACGGCGGTGGATGACGGCGAGGCCTAGGAAGGGGACGACGCGGAGCCGGGGAAGACGTGGCAGTGGAAGTGCTACCTCTTGAGCTTGCGTTGGATTTCCCCGAAGAGGAAGGGATGATTCAGCAGAGTAGCGTAAGTATTTCCCTCAGTTTTTGAGAACCAAGGTATCAATCCAGTAGGAGGCCACACTCAAGTCCCTCGTACCTGCACAAAACGATAGCTACTCGCAACCAACGCGATTAGGGGTTGTCAATCCCTTCACGGTCACTTACGAGAGTGAGATCTGATAGATATAATATTTTTGGTATTTTTGGTATAGAGATGCAAAGTAAAAAGTAAAGGCAGAGTAAAAAAGCAAAGCAAGATTAAAGTGATGGAGATTAATATGATGAGAATAGACCCAGGGACCATAGGTTTCACTAGTGGCTTCTCTCAAGAGCATAAGTATTCTACGGTGGGTGAACAAATTATTGTTGAGCAATTGACAGAATTGAGCATAGTTATGAGAATATCTAGGCATGATCATGTATATAGGCATCACGTCCATGACAAGTAGACCAAAACGATTCTGCATCTACTACTATTACTCCACTCATCGACCGCTATCCAGCATGCATCTAGAGTATTAAGTTAAAAACAGAGTAACGCCTTAAGCAAGATGACATGATGTAGAGAGATAAATTCATGTAATATGAAATAAACCCCATCTTGTTATCCTCGATGGCAACGATACAATACGTGCCTTGCTGCCCCTTCTATCACTGGGAAAGGACACCGCAAGATCGAACCCAAAGCTAAGCACTTCTCCCATGGCAAGAACTACCAATCTAGTTGGCCAAACCAAACGGATAATTTGAAGAGACTTGCAAAGATAACCAATCATACATAAATGAATTCAGAGAAGATTCAAATATTATTCATAGATAGACTTGATCATAAACCCACAATTCATCGGTCTCAACAAACACACCGCAAAAAGAAGATTACATCGAATAGATCTCCACGAGAGAGGGGGAGAACTTTGTATTGAGATCCAAAAAGAGAGAAGAATCCATCTAGCTACTAACTATGGACCCGAAGGTCTGAGGTAAACTACTCACACTTCATTGGAGAGGCTATGATGATGTAGAAGCCCTCTGTGATGACGGCCCTCTCCGGCGGAGCTCCGGAACACCCCAAGATGGGATCTCGTGGATACAGAAAGTTGCGGCGGTGGAATTAGGTTTTTGGCTCCTGTTCTGATCGTTTGGGGGTACGTAGGTATATATAGGAGGAAGGAGTATGTCGGTGGAGCTCCGAGGGGCCCACGAGGTAGGGGGCGCGCCCTAGGTGGGGCGCGCCCCCCACCCTCGTGACCGCCTCTCTGATGCCTTGGCATCGGGTCCAAGTCTCCTGGATCACGTTCGGTGAGAAAATCACGTTCCCGAAGGTTTCATTCCGTTTGGACTCCGCTTGATAGTCCGTTTCTTTGAAACACTGAAATAGGCAAGAAACAACAATTCTGGTGTGGGGACCCCGACTCATAAGTCGTGATCACCGAGTGCACGTGTACAGTGATCCCAGAGATCAATGCTCACTGAACACACAGAAGCTAAATAACGAGTCTTACATCCATACATATCGTCTTACATAAATTATGACCATTATGGTCAAGTCTTACATAGATAAAGCCTTAAGGGCCGAACATCAAATGAAACACAAGCAGCGGAAATCTTCATTGATAAGTAGAACCCATGCCATCTGCCTTAACCCTACAGGCATTCTGACTGGTAAGCGTCCTAGTTCGCATGTTCGTCTCCAAAGAATTCTTCTTCGAACTCCTGTTCTTCCATGCCTGGCCAATTAAATAACCAGTGGCAAGCCAATGAGTACTTTGAATGTACTCGCAAGAAACCCATGTTTTGGTTCAAGATACAACAAGGCATGATATAGGTAAATTTTTGCGGAAAGCTAGTTTTGAGTGCAATGACATGTTCAACAACGTGTAAGACATGCATCAGGAGAATTCAAGTAACCATGAGGACAGGTTACAGATATCAACATAAATAGAGTGGGCACCAACCCAACTCAATCATGTCAAGTCCTTGACTTGACCAAAGTAGTTCTTCCCACTTATCCAACACACACACTGGTTTGTAAAAAAGTGGACGTAGCCCAAGAGCGGTTACCCAACTATCCTTGATCGTGGACACGGCTATTCGAATAGTTTTACACTCTGCAGAGGTTGCACACTTTACCCACAAGATCCGGGGAACTTCCGTGTCATCCATGACCCGCGGTACCTCAAGTACACGGGGCAAGCACCCGATCACTATCTTTCCCTAGACGATACTAACAAAGAGTCCACTCGTTGTTTCGTATCCTCACGATGTACATCGTACGAGACTCACTCGAGATCGTAACATCCGAGAGGGGACACAACGGTGTATCCGGTGCCCTGTAAAAACAGTCATGCCCGCCCTACCTGGCACGACCCTGTCCCGAGAGAGAGCACCAACTCTCCCCCGTCACTAGTAATGCGGGCTCCAAGCTAGTATCGGCCTAGGTAATCAATAATGCCCTTTCCCATATAAGGGTAGAGTGGTTGCGCATGTAAGGTTGGAATAACGGTCGCAACTTAAACCAATCCATTTTTGAAAACAACACATACACTTGCCTCGGTACACCACTTCGTCATCAAGTGGTTACCCAACTCATCATCTCCCTCGGGCATAAGTGTCACCCGACGGGGTTTTTGAAAAGTCCTTTGAAAATATTTTGTCTCCATCACTATGCATATTCCCGTCCCTTTTTGCGTAGCACTACTTAGCATCCTATCTACTCCCACCGGCATAACCCTCATAAGAAGGTAGGGTCATGCACAATGCAAGTATCAACGAGAAAGTAATAGAGGCAACCCATCAAAGTGGTTACCATCTCATCATGATTCTGATGCAACACTAATAAAGTGCTATATGACATGCATAAAAAGGGCTTCATAGACATGGTCAAAGGGCTGCTTGCCTTGGTCTTCAAAGTCTTCAAGTTCTTCAAATCATTCTCCTTCTTCTTCTTCTTCTTCAGCAACTTCGTCTAATACGGGATCTAATCGTCGCAAGAAAATAACGAGAAAATAAGGCAATAGTAAAACAAAAAAACCAAGGTGCTCAGAAAAATGTCAACTTATTTTTGATAAATACTAGGGGGAACTCTAAGAAGGGGAAAATTATTAGTTATGGATTTGGAGTTGTATAATAGGAGAAATGGATTTTCAGAGGGGAATATAAATGCTCAAATTTGAATTTAAATTTGAAGAGTGCAGAAAAGTTTGATGGATATTTATGAAAGTTACACCATTAAATAGGTGGTATTTTTAGAAAAATATGGGAGTTGGAATTATTGCATTTGGATTAATATTTAATCCTGTGGAATTTTTGCAAGTTTCCAGAAAAAGAAAAAAGGAGAAGCAGCACTGTGCAACTGGGCCAGAAGGGCCACAGTGCAGCAGGCCCAGAGGGAATCCAGCCCGCGCAGGGCGGCCACGTCGAAGGCTTATTTCGAAAATACGCCTCCAGCCGACGCAGCGAACCGGTGCGCGCGCGTGCGTGTTTAAACCTGACGGGTGGGGCCCACCCGTCAGTATGTGAGGCTGACTGACGGGCCCCACGGCCGTCGTCTTCAACCTCGGGCCAGAGAGGGGGGGCGAGCTCACCGGTGTCGATGTGGTCAACGGCGAGGCGATCCGAGCGCACCGGCTTGCTCAGGGCGGAGTCGCCGTTCGGGTGGAGGTAGAGGCGGTCGCCGGAGTGCAGGGGTTCGCCGGCGACGAGGTTCACGGCGGAGGAGCGTCGGGCGTTGATGGCTCTGGCCGTTTCCGACTGCAAGAGAGAGGGGAAACAAAGGGGAAATGATCAGGGAGGTGTGGAGGGTCCAGATCGAGAGAGAGGAGGGGCGGAGGGAGCCCGTACCCCGAGATCGACGACGACCCGAGGCGGCGGAGCTCGAGCTCGATCTCGAGCTCGGGTGCTCCTGGAGGAGAGTGGAGGGCACAGGGGGCCTTTTTGGAGTAGGTGGGGGCGAGTGGTGGTGATTGGGAGGCTCGGGGAGGCCTTTAAGTAGGCGAGCCACGGCTCACCGTAGACCCGTGCGCCGGCGAGGCTGTTGCCGTCACTGCAAGCCACGGGGGCTCACGTGGGTGTGTCCGAGGTGTTTGTAGGGGTGGTCTACGCCCAGAGGGAGGGAGAGAAGGAGCGGGGAAGCGTCAGGTCAGCGCGCGTGTGAGCGTGCTCATTGGAGCTCTCGGGCGGCCATGGTGCGCGTGCGAGCAGGGGCAGGAGAGAGGGAAGGAGGAGGGGGCCGACCAGCTGCCATGTCCCGGACGCCGAGGCGTCTCGTCGGGCGTGCTGGGGAGGCCCGAGGTGGCCGGAGGCGGTTGGAAGGGGGCGGCTACAGTGCGGGAGCGCATTGTAGCGCGCTCCAGAGCGCCCATATGGCCGGCATGGCATTTTCTATGCCTTGTGGGCGCGGCCAACCGTGTCCAGTAGCTCATGGGTGGAGTAAAGAAGTAGGGAGGGGCATTGGATGCTCTGGATGGCCACTGGGGTGAGGAGAGAGGAAGAAGAAGTGTGTAAATGGCTGTCCAGAGGGGTAAATGAGGTGGTTTCACCCCTCAATCATTGGGCTGAGATGCAGCCATTGTTACTGGAGGTAGAGGGGGACTAGGAGGAGATGTGGTAAAAAGTGGAGGCCATGGGGAAGAGTGGAAGAGGTCAAAACAGGGGTTTTAGTAAAATGGCAGAAGGTGTATGATGCTTGTTTGGTTGAGCAAATGAACTCCATTTGGTAGGAGACTCCACAGGGTGAAATGACACATATAATTAGGGCCTCTCACCAATTTGGAGCTTATTTGGGCAAAGTGGCCAATGTAACTTTGGCAAACCCTAGAAATTAGCAGAAATGGCTCTACCAAGATTTAGTTATGCAAATCTATTCTCCTTGATGCACCACTTGGTGTAGTGTCATCATTTGAGGATTTGAACATGTCCACAAAAATTCAGATCAAAAGGACACACTTGGCAATGTAGAGTTGTTCAAATTTGGTTCTGAACAGGAAGGGTTTTGGGGCACTTTGAGCAAGATAACATTCTCTCCAACTTGTGCCATTTGGTCTAGATGAATAATTAGACCATTTGAGCATGTTCACAAGGTTTGAGAACATTTGGACATGTTTGGCAATGTAAAGTTGCTCAAACTTCAAAATGGACAGAAATGGTTTTGGGGAGATTTCATGGGGTTATACTATTCTCCATGACATGATACTTGGCAAGATCATCAAACATGTCATGTGACATGCTAGAATTTTCTTGGAATTGTTGGGGAATATTTCCTGTAGAAATATTTCAAATCCTTGAAATGGGCAGAAATGGTTTTTGAGGGATTTGACCAATATTTTGAACATGACCATGTGTTGAAACTCTTATATATGGACAATATATTTCCATTGATTTTCCCTGATTTTTGTTAAATATTTTTGAAACAAAAAAATAATTTTTCCCTATTAAAGACCATTTCTGGCCTTAAGAAAAGGCTTTTAAATAAAATAGTAAAATAACTTTTAAAATTATATTTTTGTGGTTTCTGGGTATCCTATATCTAATAGGAGTCAAACATATTTTTGGAAGGATTTTTACTACCCTTAATTAAGTACTTGTAGTACAAATCTTAATTCAGGGGTTTTTGGAAAACTAATTTTGGAAAATACTTTTTGGCCAAATTATTTTTGTAAGAAATTACTATATTTCTCTATACACATGGCATGATCATTGGGCAGAAGTTTGGGGCAAGGAGATGAAGTATAGAAGGTGGAGTTGTGTTGACTTTAAAGAGCACTTGAAAACACAGAGAGAAAACCAACTCCAAATAAAAGCCAAATAATGCAAAAGTTTTTGTCAAACCACACTTTATCAAGATGTATTAGCTTAAGTGTTGTGGCATGAAAATCAGGGTGTGACATCTGGGCTGGGCCTCCGGTTAATAGGTTAGTCCCAAAAATAATATAAAAGTGAAAATAAAGCCAAATATAGTCCAAAACAGTAGATAATATAGCATGGATCAATCAAAAATTATAGATACGTTGGAGACGTATCAGGCATCCCCAAGCTTAATTCATGCTCGTCCTCGAGTAGGTAAATGATAAAAAGAGAATTTTTGATGCGGAGTACTACTTGGCATAATTTCAATGCAAATCTTCTTAATTGTGGTATATTCAGATTAGGAAGATTCAAGACAAAAGTTCATATTGACATAAAGAATAATAATACTTCAAGCAAACCAACAAAGCAATTATGTTTTCTTAAAGTAACATGGCCAAAGAAAGTTCATCCCTACAAAATCATATAGTTTTGTCATACTCCATTTTCGTCACACATGAATGCTCTCATCATGCACAACCCCGATGACAAGCCAAGAAATTGTTTCATACCTTAATAATTTCAAACTCATAAACTTTCACGCAATACATGAGCGTGAGCCATGGATATAGCACTATGGGTGGAATAGAATGATGGGGGTTATGTGGATAAGACAAAAAGGAGAAAGTCTCACATCAACGAGGCTAATCAATGGGCTATGGAGATGCCCATCAATTGATGTTAATGCAAGGAGTAGGGATTGCCATGCAACGGATGCACTAGAGCTATAAATGTATGAAAGCTCAACAAAAGAAACTAAGTGGGTGTGCATCCAACTTGCTTGCTCACAAAGACCTAGGGCACTTGAGGAGGCCCATTGTTGGAATATACAATCCAAGTTCTATAATGAAAATTCCCACTAGTATATGAAAGTGATAACTCAAGAGACTCTCTATATGAAGAACATGGTTCTACTTTGAAGCACAAGTGTGGAAAAAGGAATAGTAGCATTGCCCCTTTTTATTTATTTTCTCTTTTTTTGGGCCTTCTTTTTTTTCTTTGGCCTTTCTCTTTTTTTGGGAAAATGCTCTATTAAATGATGATCATCACACTTTTATTTATTTACAACTCAATGATTACAACTCGATACTAGAACAAAGTATGACTCTATATGGATGCCTCCGACGGTGTACCGGGATATGCAATGAATCAAGAGTGACAAGTATGAAAAATTATGAACGGTGGCTTTGCCACAAATACTATGTCAACTACATGATCATTCTAAGCAATATGACAATGATGGATGTGTCATGATAAACTGGATGGTGGAAAGTTGCATGGCAATATATCTCGGAATGGCTATGGAAATGCCATAATAGGTAGGTATGGTGGCTGTTTTGAGGAAGATATAAGGAGGTTTATGTGTGAAAGAGCGTATCATATCACGGGGTTTGGATGCACCGGCGAAGTTTGCACCAACTCTTGACGTGAGAAAGGGCAATGCACGGTACTGTAGAGGCTAGCAATGATGGAAGGGTGAGAGTGCGTATAATCCATGGACTCAACATTAGTCATAAAGAACTCATATACTTATTGCAAAAATCTATAAGCCATCAAAAACCAAAGTATTACGTGCATGCTCCTAGGTCAATATATTGGTAGGAAAAGACCATCGCTCGTCCCCGACCGCCACTCATAAGGAGGACAATCAAATAACACCTCATGTTTCAAATTTGTTGCATAAAGTTTACCATACGTGCATGCTACGGGACTTGCAAACTTTAACTCAAGCACTTCTCAAATTCACAATTACTCTACTAGCATGACTTTGATATTACTACCTCCATATCTCAAAACAATTATCAAGCATCCAACTTTTCTTAGTATTCAACACACTCAAAAGAAAGTTTCAGAAATCTTGAATACCAAGCGTGTTATTATTAAGCAAATTACCATGCTATTATGACTCTCAAAATAATTTAAGTGAAGCATGAGAGATCAATAGTTTCTTTAAAACAAATCCACCACCGTGCTAAAAAAATCTAAGTGAAGCACATAGAGCAAAATTACTTAGCTCAAGAAGATATAAGTGAAGCACATAGAGCAAAACTACATAGCTCAAAAGATATAAGTGAAGCACATAGAGTATTCTATCAAATTTTAATTCATGTATGGCTCTCTCAAAAGGTCTGTACAACAAGGATGATTGTGGCACACTAACAACCTGTAACACCCCGGATGTAACATTCCCAATTTGTACTCCAACTCTTGCCGTTTCCGGCGTTAAGTTATTTTATTTCCTCGGGTTCGGGTCTTTGTCTCCGTGTGTTGCTGTCGTTGTCATGCATCTCATATCATGTCATCATGTGCATTGCATTTGCATACGTGTTCGTCTCATGCATTCGAGCTTTTCCCCGTTGTCCGTTTTGCATTCCGGCGCTTCGTTCTCCTCCGGTGGTTTTTTCTACCTTTCTTTCATGTGTGGGGATTAAACATTTCCGGATTGGATCGAGACTTGCCAAGCGGCCTTGGTTTACTACCGGTAGACCGCCTGTCAAGTTTCATATGATTTGGACTTCGTTTGATACTCCAACGGTTAACCGAGGGACCGAAAAGGCCTCGTGTGTGTTGCAGCCCAACACCCCTCCAATTTGGCCCAAAACCCACCTAATCCTTCTCCATCATCTAGAGCGTTCGATCACGATCGCGTGGCCGAAAACCGCACCTCATTTGGACTCTCCTAGCACCCTCTATGCCTATATATACACCCCCTCCCGAAAATCTGGATCCCCCTCGTCTGAAACCCTAAAAATCATCTCCGCCCCGGCCGGACACGTCCGCCCTGGCCGGACACATCGCCGCCGCCCACTCCCGTCACGCCAAGTGGCGCCGCCACCACCTCCACCGCCGCGGCCCGCCAGGCCCAGCGCCGGCCCCCGCGAGCCCGCGAGCCGCTGCCCGCCTCCTTCGCTGCTCCGCCGCCGCGCTCGAGCTCCACCGTCGCGCCGCCGCATCGCCGCGCCGCCCCGCGCCGCCGCCTTGACCGCGCCGCCCCGCCGCCGCCGCCTCGACCGCACCGCCCCCGCCGACGCCGCGCTCCGCCGTCGCCGCCCCGCCGCCGGCAAGATCCGGCATCCCCACGCCCGGATCCGGCGCCGGCACCCCTCTCCGGCGAGCTCCGGGTCCTCTCCGCGAGCCGCGCCGCCACCTCGGTTCGCGCGCCGGACGAACCCTAGATCCGGAGGTCGAAAATTCTACCAAGTCCCTGATATTTTCCGTTTCAAGTACCCATGTTCATCGTGCCGTAACTTTGCATCCGTAGCTCCGTTTTTGGCATATAGCATATCAAAATGTTCATCTCTGAGAGTACATCATTTCATTCCATTGCATCATTTTCATTTGAGTTCATCTTGATGCCCGAAATGCTGTTAGAAGAGGGCTACTTGAGATTATTGTCAGATCTGCTACTCCATTTAGGTTTTTGTCATTTTTGCCATGATTAATGTGTGCATGTTATGCCCATGAGTTCTACATATGTTTTGTTAAGGGTTTTGTCATCTTTCCAGAGGTGCAACCCATGTATTTTTGTGATGTGTGTGGTGACTAGCACAAGCTTGCAAAGTGGTGCACTTGGTAATTCTGTTTTTAGGGACTTAGCATTTCCACTAAGTCCTTGATCTGTTTATCTCATATTGCCATATGTTCATGTTGTTTCCTAGTGATCCGTGCCTCTTTTGAGGATGATCAGTAAGGATGTTTTGTTAATATTGTAGTGCTCTATCCATCCATGTATTTGTTTGCAATTATGGAGCACCCTAGCTTGAGTCAATCAAGCTCTACTTTTGCTACTTTGTGAATCTGGGTAGATTGTCAACTTGTTTGCAATTTTGCCGATGATGTTGTAGTTGTTCCGTGCATGCTATGCTATTGTTCTTGCCATGTCTAGCTTGAATTTTGTGTATTCTTGATGGGTGTATGCTTGTCTTATCATGACTTGCTCCGTAGTGAGTGCATCGAGCTCGTAAACATGCCTACTTGATATCTGTTTTCAGCATGCTCCAGTTTTCACTAAGTCTGTGATCTGATTATGTTTTTGCTATGTTCACATGCTTGCAATTGTATTTTCTAATCCCTTTTGGCTCAAGGTCACTAAGGGACTTTTGTTAAGCTCTTTGAGTAGCTCCATGCCATGCTTTACTTTGCCATGTTCAAGTCCTGTAGCATGTAGTTTTGTTGCTCCGAAGAGTGCTACCTGATCTGAAATTCCAGACAGGTGTTAATTTCACTAAGTCTGAGATCTGTTTGCCATATGCATTTTTTCCATGCTTGTTTGAACCTGTTAATTGATGAATTGGCCGTAGCTCAGTGCTATACTTTTGTTAAGCATCTTGAATGCATCCCGGCCATGTATTTTTTTGCCATGTTTGGGTGTTGTAGCATGTTCATCTCATTGCATTTAGATGGCTACTTGCTGTAAATCGCAGACCGGTGTCATATTTGAATTGCTTGCCATTTCCAAACCGTAACTCCGATTCCGGCATTCTTTATATCATTTTCAAGCGATTTCATCTCATCTTTCCAGTGGCACACTTGGATTTCCAAGTTGAGGCCAGGTTCATGCATTCCTTATCACATCTTGCATATGCATCCCGCATAGCATATCATCTTTGCATCATGTTGTTCGAGTTGCACGTGGTTGATTTGTGTCCTTGTTACTTGTTTGTCTTGTTTGGGTAGAGCTGGGAGACGAGTTCGCTTACGAGGAGCCCGTTGAGTTTGCTTTCGAGGATCCAACCAACTCTGACAACTGTGCAGGCAAGATGATCATACCCTCGAAATCACTACTATCTTTGTTATGCTAGTTTGCTCGCTCTTTCGCTATGCCAATGCTACGATGCCTACCACTTGCTTTCAAGCCTCCCAAATTGCCATGTCAAACCTCTAACCCACCATGTCCTAGCAAACCGTTGATTGGCTATGTTACCGCTTTGCTCAGCCCCTCTTATAGCGTTGCTAGTTGCAGGTGAAGATTGGAGGTTGTTCCTTGTTGGAACATTTTTTTTACTTGTTGGGATATCATTATATTGCCATGTTCCTTGTTGGTCCTCTCGCCTAGTGTTTTGTTCCACTCTAGCCGCCCTAGTTTCTGTCATATCGGTGTTATGTTCCCGGATTTTGCATTCCTTACGTGGTTGGGTTATAATGGGAACCCCTTGATAGTTCGCCTTGATTAAAACTTTTCCAGCAATGCCCAACCTTGGTTTTACCATTTGCCACCTAGCCTCTTTTTCCCTTGGGTTTCCGGAGCCCGAGGGTCATCTTATTTTAAACCCCCCCGGGCCAGTGCTCCTCTGAGTGTTGGTCCAAACTAGAGTCCTGTGCAGCGCCCCCTCGGGGAAACTCGAGGTTTGGTTTAGTTGTATGGAGCGCTCATCTGAGTGTGCCCTGAGAACGAGATATGTGTAGCTCCTATCGGGATTTGTCGGCACATTCGGGCGGTGTTGCTGGTCTTGTTTTAACCTGTCGAAGTGTCTTGAAGAACCGAGATACCGAGTCTGATCGGAACGTCTTTGGAGAAGGTCTATTCCTTTGTTGTCCGTGAGAGCTTGTCATGGGCTAAGTTGGGACTCCCCTGCAGGGATTTGAACTTTCGAAAGCCGTGCCCGCGGTTATGGGAAGATGGGAATTTGTTAATGTCCGGTTGTAGATAACTTGAACCTTAACTTAATTAAAATGAATCAACTGAGTGTGTTACCGTGATAGCCTCTTCTCGGCGTAGTCCGGGAAGTGGACACGGTGTTGGAGTAATGTTTGCGCAGGTTGTTCTCTAGTTTCTCGCTCGCGCTTTGCCTCCTCTTCTCGTTCCCTTTTGCGAATAGGATAGCCACCATACTTTGCTAGTCGCTTGCTGCAGCTCCACATATTTTACCTTGCCTTACCTATAAGCTTAAATAGTCTTGATCACGAGGGTGCAAGATTGCTGAGTCCCTGTGGCTCACAGATTACTATTACACCAGATGCAGGGGCTGATGATTCCGCTCCAGGTGACGCGTTTGAGCTGAAGTGGGAGTTCGACGATGACTCTCAACGTTACTATGCTTCCTTTCCTGATGATCAGTAGTGGTGCCCAGTTGGGGGTGATCGGGACCGTGTCGCTTGTTGGGTTATCTTTTATTTTGGCGCCGTAGTCGGGCCATGAGTGTTTGGATGATGTAATGTTATTTATGTACTTGATTGACGTGGCGAGTGTAAGCCAACTATGTTATCTCCCCTTTATTATTCATATTACATGGGATGTTGTGAAGATTGCCTAACTTGCGACATATGCCTTCAATGCGATTATGCCTCTAAGTCGTGCCTCGACATGTGGGAGATATAGTCGCATCGAGGGTGTTATAAGTTGGTATCAGAGCCTTCCCCGACCTTAGGAGCCCCATTGCTTGATCGTTTTTAGCGGTCGAGTTGTGTCTAGAAAAAATGTTTTGAGTCATTTAGGAATTATATATCAGAGAGTTTAGGAATTCTTTTTTACTTCACAGTCTCCTCATCGCTCTGGTAAGGCATCCTGACGTAGAGTTTTGACTCTTCTCTTCTCAAATTTCACAAAAAAAAATTAGGATCACGCGGGTATCTTGGAATCGTTCCGATGATGTTATGATGAGAACATTGTCTTGGTGCCTCCTGTCAGGGGTTTTGTGGAAGTGTCCCGGGGAGTTGAGCTCTGAGGTGTTGTCGTCATAATTTTATTGTTGCAATTCTGGAATACCTGAATTTAGTACGCCGACATCGAAAATCTCTTTTATGCAGTTCGTTGGTGAGATAACCTCGACGCCACCCAGTACTGGGGCGGGAGTTCAGGAGTATCGCCATAACTTGTATAACGGATGCTTTTCGAAGGTTGAGGTAGATGGTTTCCGAAGTTTTCTTGGTTATGTGTTGAAGGATGGATACAGCTGGATGTAGGATTTGCTAGATTTGGGTGAGATATTATGCTTCCCCTGTATCCCCAACACCTGATTGCATAACCGGAAAGGTTCGGGAGTTTCATAGGTGGGAATTCTAGTAGCTCTAGTTCTTCTTCCACGGATATTGGTTTGAGATTGGGATTTCTTACCGATTATTCGTTCTTGATCTGTACCTTGTTGATTTATTTCTCTACCTTAATTCTACATGGCTTCTCAATTTATGGATATGTGACCATTTCAAGAGGAATGCATTCGTTCATTCTGTTCGGATGTGAAGACTATATGTTGCAATTTCATTCTGTTGGATTCAGCTTCAATATTTGTCTATCAACATGCTAATGGATGTCAACCTCTTCAGGATGGCTCCTCCAACGCGCACGACTCCGAATCCTAATCCGCCACCACCTCCACCTCCTCCGGAGGCATGGCAAGCTATGATGGCCGCAACCAATGCAAACACACAGTTGATCATGCAAATTCTCCAAGAGCGCAATCAAGGCAACCAAGGGAACCAAGGCAACAATCAGAATCACTTTGCTACACTCAACCAGTTCCTTGCTAACGGGCCAAAGACTTTCAGCAATTATGTTGAGGCAACCGATGCTGACGATTGGCTAGTGGATCTGTGCAAGCATTTCGAGTGCGGTAACGTCAGGCCTGAGGACTTTGTCAAGTTCGCTTCCTTCCAACTCAAAGATCAAGCTGCAGAATGGTTCCAGCAGTACAAGGATTCCAGAGGTGGGCGTGTTATCACTTGGGATGAATTTCGTCAAGATTTCTAAGCTCATCATATCCCCTAGAGCGTGGTTGAAAGCAAGCGTGAGGAATTCCGCAACCTGAAGCAAGGCTCTTTGTCTGTCTATGACTACAACAAGTTGTTTCATAAGCTCGCCCGCTTTGCCAAGCAGGACGTCCCTGATGAGAAGAGCATGATATATTAGTTCAGGGGTGGTCTCAGAGAAGAAATTCAGCTAGCTCGTGTTCTCTTTGAGCCCTTGAGATTCGATGAGTTCTACAACATGGCATTGAAACAAGAGGCTGCTCAGTTGAGGTGTGATGCTTCCAAGAAGCGAGTCAGAGATGTTACTCTTTCTTCCTCTACTCAAGTGGCCAAGCAGCAGAAGTTTTGGCTTCCTCCTCCTCCGTTCCGTCAGCCGTATCAGCAGAAGAGCAAAGGTGGCAGTGGATCCTCCCACCCACCCAACCCTGGCTTTCACAACAAGACTTCGTCTCAAGCTCCAAGATCGAGTGCTTCGTATCACCGTCCGCTTTCAGAGGTCACGTGCAACAAGTGCCAACAGAAGGGTCACTATGCCAACAAGTGTCTCAACCAGAGGCGTCTTCCCCCTCCTCCTCCTGTCAGATCGGCAAGTACAGCTGTGGTCAAGCATAACCCCAAGCACGCCAAGGTCAATTCAATGAATGCAACCCAGGCAGAGGACTCGTCAGATGTGATCATGGGTAACCTTCCTGTTAACGATATTCCTGCAAGAGTTCTTTTTGACACTGGTGCATCGCATTGCTTCATTTCCAAACCATTTGCATCAAAGTATGAGTGCGATTATCAGTATCTGCAAAGCTCCTTGCAAATTGTGTCACCGGGCAAGCAGATGACAGCTAACACCTGCGTCCCGGAGGTTACTATCACATTGGGCGATTACAAGTTCCTTTCTTCCCCAATTGTTCTTGGTAACTCGGATATTGATCTTATTCTCGGAATGGATTGGCTTTCTAAGCACAAGGCACATCTTGATTGTGCTGCCAGGCAGATTCAATTGACTCATTAGTCTGAGGATGTAATTGTCTTTGCTGCTCGGGATAATACCATCCGTCTGTTTTCTCTCAATGAGAAGGGTGAACTGGATGCTATCTCGCAAATCCAGTCGTTTGCGAATATCAAGACGTCTTTCTAGAAGAGCTTCCAGGAATGCCTCTGCACCGGCCAGTTGAATTCGTTATTGATCTTGAGCCTGGCACGTAACCTGTGTGCAAGCGTCCTTACAAGCTCGGACCTGAAGAGTTGAAGGAGTTGAAGAAGCAACTTGATATTCAAGAGAAAATGGGTCTCATCCGGCCTAGTTCTTCTCCGTGGGGTTGTGGTGTTATTTTTGTGAAGAAGAATGATGGAACGGACCGACTTTGTGTTGATTACCGTCCAATGAACAAGACCATCAAGAACAAATACCCACTTCCCAACATCAATGAGCTGTTCGAACAACTTAAAGATGCCCAAGTATTCTCCAAGCTTGATCTCCGTATGGGTTATCATCAGATTCGAATCCGTGAGCAAGATATTCCCAAGACGGCTTTCAGGACAAGCTATGTTTCATATGAATACACAGTCATGTCTTTTGGCCTCGTCAACGCTCCTTCGATGTTCTCTCGCATGATGAACTTCATCTTCAATGCCTACACCAATGACTTCGTTTTGGTCTATCTCGACGACATTCTGGTTTTCTCGAAGAACAAGGAAGATCATGCCAAGCACTTGCATTTGGTTCTTGATAAGCTCAGAGAACATCAGTTCTACGCCAAGTTCTCCAAGTGTGAATTTTGGCTCGATGAGGTTCTTTATCTTGGTCATATCATCTCTGCCAAGGGCATTGCCGTGAATCCTGAGAAGGTGTCTGCAATTGTGAATTGGGAACCTCCTCAGAACGTGAAGCAACTCCGTAGCTTCCTTGGTCTCGCAAGCTATTGCCGAAGATTCGTTGAAAACTTTTCTAAGATCGCGAAGCCTCTCTCTAATCTTCTCCAGAAGCATGTCAAGTACGTTTGGTCTTCGGAGTGTGACATTGCTTTCAACACTTTGAAAGAGAAATTGATCACTGCTCCAGTTCTGACTCCGCCTGATGAATCCAAGCCGTACGAGGTCTTTTGTGATGCCTCTCTCCAAGGTCTTGGCGCAGTATTGATGCAAGAGAAGAAAGTTGTTGCTTATACCTCTCGCCAGTTGAAGCCCAATGAGAAGAACTACCCCACTCATGATCTCGAGTTGGCGGCAGTTGTGCATGCTCTTTTGACTTGGAGACATCTTCTATTGGGAAGAAAAGTGGACATTTTCACTGATCACAAGAGTCTCAAGTACATCTTCACTCAGCCTAATCTCAATCTCAGGCAAACTCGATGGGTCAAAATGATTCAAGAGTATAATCCGAGTATCGAGTACACTCCAGGCAAGGCCAATGTGATTGTTGACGCTTTGAGCAGGAAGGCTTATTGCAACAGTCTGATTCTCAAGCCTTATCAACCTGACCTTTGTGAAGCTTTCCGCAAACTTAATCTGCAAGTTGTTCCTCAAGGTTTCCTCTCCAACCTTCAAGTCTCTCCTACCTTGGAAGATCAGATTCGCCAAGCCCAGCTTCTTGATGCTATGGTGAAAAAGGTGAAGATTGGGATTGCCAAGAGTCAGCCCAAGTACAAGTGCTACCGCCTTGATGACAAGGACACTCTCTTCTTCGAGGATCGTATTGTTGTACCCAAAGGTGAACTTCGTAAAGTGATCTTGAACGAGGCTCACAATTCTCTCCTCTCCATCCACCCTGGTAGCACGAAGATGTATCAGGACCTCAAGCAGGCTTATTGGTGGACTCGAATGAAGTGCGAGATTGCTCAATTTGTGAATGAGTGTGATGTCTGCAGAAGAGTGAAGGCAGAACACCAAAGGCCAGCAGGTCTCCCCCAACCTCTTGCCATTCCAGATGGAAGTTTGACCACATTGAAATGGACTTCGTGACTGGGTTTCCAAAGTCCAAGAGTGGCAATGATGCTATATTCGTTGTCATCGACAAACTCACCAAAGTGGCTCATTTTCTACCTATCAAAGAGTCAATCACTGCAGCTCAATTGGCGGAACTCTATACCTCTCGGATTGTCTCTCTGCACGGTATTCCATAAGTGATCTCTTTAGACCGTGGCAGCATCTTTACCTCAAAGTTTTGGGATTCTTTCTAGAAGGCCATGGGCACCAACGTCCGCTTCAGCACAGCTTTCCATCCTCAAACTAGCGGTCAAGTCGAGCGTGTCAACCAGATTCTTGAAGATATGCTCAGGGCTTGTGTGATCTCCTTCGGCATGAAGTGGGAGGATTGTCTTCCTTATGTTGAATTCTCCTACAACAACAGTTTTCAAGCAAGTTCGGGCAAGGCCCCATTCGAAATTCTATATGGCAGGAAGTGTCGTACCCCTCTCAACTGGTTTGAAACCGGTGAACGTCAGCTTTTGGGTAATGACTTAATCACAGAGGCAGAGGAAATGTGCAAAGTCATTCGTGATAACCTCAAAGCAGCCCAATCCCGCCAGAAGAGCTACTATGATAGTAAGCATCGTGATTTGACTTTCGAGATCGGAGATCATGTTTACCTCTGCGTCTCTCCTATGAAAGGTACTCGTCGCTTCGGTATCAAAGGGAAGCTTGCCCCTAGATACGTGGGACCTTTCAAGATTGTCAGCAAGAGAGGCGACCTCGCCTATCAACTCGAGCTTCCTTCAAACTTTGCAAATGTTCATGACGTGTTCCATGTCTCTCAGCTCCGAAAGTGCTTCAAGACTCCTGACCGCACCGTCAACTTCGAGGACATTGAGCTCCAAGAAGATCTCTTTTATCGTGAGCACCCAGTTGCTATTCTTGAAGAGACTGAACGCAAGACTCGCAATAAGTCAATCAAATTTCTCAAAGTCAAGTGGTCACACCATTCCGACCGTGAAGCTACCTGGGAACGCGAGGATCACCTCCGTTCTAAGTACCCGGCGTTCTTTCAGTCCTAGATCTCGGGACGAGATCCTTTCATAGTGGTGGAGTGTTGTAACACCCCGGATGTAACTTTCCCAATTTGTACTCCAACTCTTGCCGTTTCCGGTGTTAATTTATTTTATTTCCTCGGGTTCGGGTCTTTGTCTCCGTGTGTTGCTGTCGTTGTCATGCATCTCATATCATGTCATCATGTGCATTGCATTTGCATACGTGTTCGTCTCATGCATTCGAGCTTTTCCCCGTTGTCCGTTTTGCATCCCGGCGCTTCGTTCTCCTCCGGTGGTCTTTTCTACCTTTCTTTCGTGTGTGGGGATTAAACATTTCCGAATTGGACCGAGACTTTCCAAGCGGCCTTGGTTTACTACCGGTAGACCGCATGTCAAGTTTCGTATCATTTGGACTTTGTTTGATACTCCAACGGTTAACCGAGGGACCGAAAAGGCCTCGTGTGTGTTGCAGCCCAACACCCCTCCAATTTGGCCCAAAACCCACCTAAGCCTTCTCCATCATCTAGAGCGTTCGATCACGATCGCGTGGCCAAAAACCGCACCTCATTTGGACTCTCCTAGCACCCTCTATGCCTATATATACATCCCCTCCTGAAAATCCAGATCCCCCTCGTCTGAAACCCTAAAAATCATCTCTGCGCCGGCCGGACACGTCCGCCCTGGCCGGACACATCGCCGCCGACCACTCCCGTCGCGCCAAGTGGCGCCGCCACCACCTCCACCGCCGCGGCCCGCCAGGCCCAGCCGCTGCCCGCCTCCTTCGCCGCTCCGCCGCCGCGCCCGAGCTCCGCAGCCGCACCACCGCATCGCCGCGCTGCCCCGCGCCGCCGCCTCGACCGCGCCGCCCTGCACCGCCGCCTCGAAGGCGCCGCCCCCGCCGACGCCGCGCTCCGCCGTCGCCGCCCCCCCGCCGGCCAGATCCGGCATCCCCACGCCCGGATCCGGCACCGGCACCCCTCTCTGGCGAGCTCCGGGTCCTCTCCGGTGAGACGCGCTGCCACCTCAGTTCGCGCCCCGGACGAACCCTAGATCCGGAGGTCGAAAATTCTACTAAGCCCCGATATTTTCCGTTTCAAGTGCCCATGTTCATCGTGCCGTAAATTTGCATCCGTAGCTCCGTTTTTGGCATATAGCATATCAAAATGTTCATCTCTGAGAGTACATCATTTAATTCCATTGCATCATTTTCATTTGAGTTCATCTTGATGCCCGAAATACTGTTAGAAGAGGGCTACTTGAGATTATTGTCAGATCTGCTACTCCATTTAGGTTTTTGTCATTTTTGCCATGATTAATGTGTGCATGTTATGCCCATGAGTTCTACATATGTTTTGTTAAGGGTTTTGTCATCTTTCCAGAGGTGCAACCCATGTATTTTTGTGATGTGTGTGGTGACTAGCACAAGCTTGCAAAGTGGTGCACTTGGTAATTCTGTTTTCAGGGACTTAGCATTTCCACTAAGTCCTTGATCTGTTTATCTCATATTGCCATATGTTCATGTTGTTTCCTAGTGATCCGTGCCTCTTTTGAGGATGATCAGTAAGGATGTTTTGTTAATATTGTAGTGCTCTATCCATCCATGTATTTGTTTGCAATTATGGAGCACCCTAGCTTGAGTCAATCGAGCTCTACTTTTGCTACTTTGTGAATCTGGGTAGATTGTCAACTTGTTTGCAATTATGCCGATGATGTTGTAGTTGTTCCGTGCATGCTATGCTATTGTTCTTGCCATGTCTAGCTTGAATTTTGTGTATTCTTGATGGGTGTATGCTTGTCTTATCATGACTTGCACCGTAGTGAGTGCATCGAGCTCGTAAACATGCCTACTTGATATCTGTTTTCAGCATGCTCCAGTTTTCACTAAGTCTGTGATCTGATTATGTTTTTGCTATGTTCACATGCTTGCAATTGTATTTTCTAATCCCTTTTGGCTCAAGGTCACTAAGGGACTTTTGTTAAGCTCTTTGAGTAGCTCCATGCCATGCTTTACTTTGCCATGTTCAAGTCCTGTAGCATGTAGTTTTGTTGCTCCGAAGAGTGCTACCTGATCTGAAATTCCAGACAGGTGTTAATTTCACTAAGTCTGAGATCTGTTTGCCATATGCATTTTTGCCATGCTTGTTTGAACCTGTTAATGGATGAATTGGCCGTAGCTCAGTGCTAGACTTTTGTTAAGCATCTTGAATGCATCACTGCCATGTTTGGGTGTTGTAGCATGTTCATCTCATTGCATTTAGATGGCTACTTGCTGTAAATCGCAGACCGGTGTCATATTTGAATTGCTTGCCATTTCCAAACCGTAACTCCGATTCCGGCATTCTTTATATCATTTTCAAGCGATTTCATCTCATCTTTCCAGTGGCACACTTGGATTTCCAAGTTGAGGCCAGGTTCATGCATTCCTTATCACATCTTGCATATGCATCCCGCATAGCATATCATCTTTGCATCATGTTGTTCGAGTTGCACGTGGTTGATTTGTGTCCTTATTGCTTGTTTGTCTTGTTTGGGAAGAGCCGGGAGACGAGTTCACTAACGAGGAGCCCGTTGAGTTTGCTTTCGAGGATCCAACCAACTCTGACAACTGTGCAGGCAAGATGATCATACCCTCGAAATCACTACTATCTTTGTTATGCTAGTTTGCTCGCTCTTTCGCTATGCCAATGCTACGATGCCTACCAATTGCTTTCAAGCCTCCCAAATTGCCATGTCAAACCTCTAACCCACCATGTCCTAGCAAACCATTGATTGGCTATGTTACCGCTTTGCTCAGCCCCTCTTATAGCGTTGCTAGTTGCAGGTGAAGATTGGAGGCTGTTCCTTGTTAGAACAATTTTTTTACTTGTTGGGATATCATTATATTGCCATGTTATCTTAATGCATCTATATACTTGGTAAAGTGTGGAAGGCTCGGCCTCTCGCCTAGTGTTTTGTTCCACTCTAGCCGCCCTAGTTTCCGTCATATCGGTGTTATGTTCCCGGATTTTGCATTCCTTACGCGGTTGGGTTATAATGGGAACCCCTTGATAGTTCGCCTTGATTAAAAAAATTCCAGGAATGCCCAACCTTGGTTTTACCATTTGCCACCTAGCCTCTTTTTCCCTTGGGTTTCCGGAGCCCGAGGGTCATCTTATTTTAAACCCCCCCGAGCCAGTGCTCCTCTGAGTGTTGGTCCAAACTAGAGTCCTGTGCAGCGTCCCCTCGGGGAAACTCGAGGTTTGGTTTTAGTTTTATGGAGCGCTCATCTGAGTGTGCCCTGAGAACGAGATATGTGCAGCTCCTATCGGGATTTGTCGGCACATTCGGGCGGTGTTGCTGGTCTTGTTTTAACCTGTCGAAGTGTCTTGAAGAACCGAGATACCGAGTCTGATCGGAACGTCTTGGGAGGAGGTCTATTCCTTCGTTGACCATGAGAGCTTGTCATGGGCTAAGTTGGGACTCCCCTGCAGGGATTTGAACTTTCGAAAGCCGTGCCTGCGGTTATGGGCAGATGGGAATTTGTTAATGTCCGGTTGTAGATAACTTGAACCTTAAATTAATTAAAATGAATCAACTCAGTGTGTTACCGTGATGGCCTCTTCTCGGCGGAGTCCGGGAAGTGGACACGGTGTTGGAGTAATGTTTGCGCAGGTTGTTCTCTAGTTTCTCGCTCGCGCTTTGCCTCCTCTTCTCGTTCCCTTTTGCGAACAGGATAGCCACCATACTTTGCTAGTCGCTTGCTGCAGCTCCACATATTTTACCTTGCCTTACCTATAAGCTTAAATAGTCTTGATCGCGAGGGTGCGAGATTGCTGAGTCCCTGTGGCTCACAGATTACTATTACACCAGATGCAGGGCCCGATGATTCCGCTCCAGGTGACGCGTTTGAGCTGAAGTGGGAGTTCGACGAGGACTCTCAATGTTACTATGTTTCCTTTCCTGATGATCAGTAGTGGTGCCCAGTTGGGGGTGATCGGGACCGTGTTGCTTGTTGGGTTATCTTTTATTTTGGCGCCATAGTCGGGCCATGAGTGTTTGGATGATGTAATGTTATTTATGTACTTGATTGACGTGACGAGTGTAAGCCAACTATGTTATCTCCCCTTTATTATTCATATTACATGGGATGTTGTGAAGATTGCCTAACTTGCGACATATGCCTTCAATGCGATTATGCCTCTAAGTCGTGCCTCGACATGTGGGAGATATAGTCGCATCGAGGGTGTTATAAGTTGGTATCAGAGCCTTCCCCGACCTTAGGAGCCCCATTGCTTGATCGTTTTTAGCGGTCGAGTTGTGTCTAGAAAAAATGTTTTGAGTCATTTAGGAATTATATATCAGAGAGTTTAGGAATTCTTTTTTACTTCACAGTCTCCTCATCGCTCTGGTAAGGCATCCTGACGTAGAGTTTTGACTCTTCTCTTCTCAAATTTCACAAAAAAAAATTTAGGATCACGCGGGTATCTTGGAATCGTTCCGATGATGTTATGATGAGAACATTGTCTTGGTGCCTCCTGTCAGGGGTTTTGTGGAAGTGTCCCGGGGAGTTGAGCTCTGAGGTGTTGTCGTCATAATTTTATCGTTGCAATTCTGGAATACCTGAATTTAGTACGCCGACATCGAAAATCTCTTTTATGCAGTTCGTTGGTGAGATAACCTCGACGCCACCCAGTACTGGGGCGGGAGTTCGGGAGTATCGCCATAACTTGTATAACGGATGCTTTTCGAAGGTTGAGGTAGATGGTTTCTGAAGTTTTCTTGGTTATGTGTTGAAGGATGGATACAGCTGGATGTAGGATTTGCTAGATTTGGGTGAGATATTATGCTTCCCCTGTATCCCCAACACCTGATTGCATAACCGGAAAGGTTCGGGAGTTTCATAGGTGGGAATTCTAGTAGCTCTAGTTCTTCTTCCACGGATATTGGTTTGAGATTGGGATTTCTTACCGATTATTCGTTCTTGATCCGTACCTTGTTGATTTATTTCTCTACCTTAATTCTACGTGGCTTCTCAATTTATGGATATGTGACCATTTCAAGAGGAATGCATTCGTTCATTCTGTTCAGATGTGAAGACTATATGTTGCAATTTTCATTCTGTTGGATTCAGCTTCAATATTTGTCTATCAATGTGCTAATGGATGTCAACCTCTTCAGGATGGCCCCTCCAACGCGCACGACTCCGAATCCTAATCCGCCGCCACCTCCACCTCCTCCGGAGGCATGGCAAGCTATGATGGCCGCAACCAATGCAAACACACAGTTGATCATGCAAATTCTCCAAGAGCGCAATCAAGGCAACCAAGGGAACCAAGGCAACAATCAGAATCACTTTGCTACACTCAACCAGTTCCTTGCTAACGGGCCAAAGACTTTCAGCAATTGTGTTGAGGCAACCGATGCTGACGATTGGCTAGTGGATCTGTGCAAGCATTTCGAGTGCAGTAACGTCAGGCCTGAGGACTTTTTCAAGTTCACTTCCTTCCAACTCAAAGATCAAGCTAAAAAATTGTCAAGGCAAGCAAAAACTAGCAGATGCAAGGAAGCGGAAAGAAACAATAGCAATCTCAACATAACGAGAGATAATTTAGTAACATGAAGATTTCTACAACCATATTTTCCTCTCTCATAGTAATTACATGTAGGATCATATGCAAATTCAACAAAATAGCTATCACATAAAATATTTTCAACATGATCCACATGCATGCAAAGTTGACACTCTTCCAAAATAGTGGGATTAACATTAACTAAAGTCATGACTTCTCCAAACCCACTTTTATCAAGATTTTCATAAGATTGAACATTCTCCAAATATGTGGGATCTAAAGTTGACACTCTTCCAAACCCACTTTCAATAATATTGCAAACACTATTATCAATCTCATATTCATCATGGGGTTTAAATAAATTTTCAAGATCATAAGAAGAATCACCCCAATCATAATCATTGCAACAAGTAGTAGACATAGCAAAACTAGCATCCCCAAGCTTAGGGTTTTGAATCTTATTAGCACAATTGACATCAAGAGAATTTATAATAAAATCATTTCAATCATGCTTTTTATTCAAATATCTATCATGAGTCACTTCATAAAGCACTTCATCACGATTTTCAGATTTACGGATTTCAGGCAAAAGCTTATAAAGATAATCTAGTGCATCCAAATCACTAGGAATTGGTTCATCATAATTGGATCCCTTAAAAAGATTGGCAAGTGGATGAGGATCCATAGATCTTAAGTTCTCTGTTTAGTAATAAATAAACAACTATTCCAACCATACGAGCAAACAAGAAACGGGCAAAAAGAGGCAAATAGAGAAAGAGAAGGAGGATAGAGAGAGAGAGGGCGAATAAAACAGCAAGGGTGAAGTGGGGGAGAGGAAAACGAGAGGCAAATGGCAAATAATGTAATGCGAGAGATAGGGATTGTGATGGGTACTTGGTATGTTGACTTTTTGCGTAGTCTCCCTGGCAACGGCGCTAGAAATCCTTCTTGCTACCTCTTGAGCTTGTGTTGGATTTTCCCGAAGAGGAAGGGATGATGCAGCAGAGTAGCGTAAGTATTTCCCTCAGTTTTTGAGAACCAAGGTATCAATCCAGTAGGAGGCCACGCTCAAGTCCCTCGTACCTGCACAAAACGATAGCTACTCGCAACCAACGCGATTAGGGGTTGGCAATCCCTTCACGGTCACTTACGAGAGTGAGATCTGATAGATATAATATTTTTGGTATTTTTGGTATAGAGATGCAAAGTAAAAAGTAAAGGCAAAGTAAAAAAGCAAAGCAAGATTAAAGTGATGGAGATTAATATGATGAGAATTGACCCCGGGGGCCATAGGTTTCCCTAGTGGCTTCTCTCAAGAGCATAAGTATTCTACGGTGGGTGAACAAATTACTGTTGAGCAATTGACAGAATTGAGCATAGTTATGAGAATATCTAGGCATCACGTCTGTGACAAGTAGACCAAAACGATTCTGCATCTACTACTATTACTCCACTCATCGACCGCTATCCAGCATGCATCTAGAGTGTTAAGTTAAAAACAGAGTAACGCCTTAAGCAAGATGACATGATGTAGAGAGATAAATTCATGCAATATGAAATAAACCCCATCTTGTTATCCTCGATGGCAACGATACAATACGTGCCTTGCTGCCCCTTCTGTCACTGGGAAAGGACACCGCAAGATCGAACCCAAAGCTAAGCACTTCTCCCATGGCAAGAACTACCAATCTAGTTGGCCAAACCAAATGGATAATTCGAAGAGACTTGCAAAGATAACCAATCATACATAAAAGAATTCAGAGAAGATTCAAATATTATTCATAGATAGACTTGATCATAAACCCACAATTCATCGGTCTCAACAAACACACCGCAAAAAGAAGATTACATCGAATAGATCTCCACGAGAGAGGGGGAGAACTTTGTATTGAGATCTAAAAAGAGAGAAGAAGCCATCTAGCTACTAACTATGGACCCGAAGGTCTGAGGTAAACTACTCACACTTCATCGGAGAGGCTATGATGATGTAGAAGCCCTTCGTGATGACGACCCTCTCCGGCGGAGCTCTGGAACAGGCCCCAAGATGGGATCTCATGGATACAGAAAGTTGTGGCGGTGGAATTAGATTTTTGGCTCCTGTTCTGATCGTTTGGGGGTACGTAGGTATATATAGGAGGAAGGAGTGCGTCGGTGGAGCTCCGAGGGGCCCACGAGGGAGGGGGGCGCCCCCCCCCCCCACCCTCGTGACCGCCTCTCTGATGCCTTGGCGTGGGGTCCAAGTCTCCTGGATCACGTTCGGTGAGAAAATCACGTTCCCGAAGGTTTTATTCTGTTTGGACTCCATTTGATATTCAGTTTCTTCGAAACACTAAAATAGGCAAAAAAATAGCAATTCTGGGCTGGGCCTCCGGTTAATAGGTTAGTCCCAAAAATAATATAAAAGTGAAAATAAAGCCCAATATAGTCCAAAACAGTAGATAATATAGCATGGAGCAATCAAAAATTATAGATACGTTGGAGACGTATCAGGAAGCCCGCGCGAAGAGGAGTACGAGGGTTCACTGGTTCGGCTGTGGTGTGAGGCTGCCGTCGTCGCAGGGCCTGGCCAGCGGTGCGAATAGTAGGGGGGCGGTGAGACCTCTGCGGCAGCATAGCCGACCACGGGAGGCATGAGCATGCGGCACGACCGGCGCTGCTTTGGGCGGCTGGAGCAAGAAGACCAGAGGTTGAAGAAGCACTACGGCCGTTGGATGGACATCGTACGGTCACTGGAGCTAGAATCGTTCATATTGACTTAGTTGACAAAGCCCTTCGTCCCCGTCAACTTAGTAGGCCAACAAGTCAGCCTCCCACCAAGGTGGGTCCCAACTAGCCGGGGGAGTATTCATTTTTTTGTGCGTAATAAGGAGGCACTTCCGGTGGGTCCGAGCTGACAGCGGGGCGAATGTTTTTTTTGTGAAATACGGTGGCCCGTCCGGTGGGTCCCAGCAGTCAGGGGGAAATGATTTTTTCGCAAAATACTGGTGGCTCGTTCGGTGGGTCCCCGCTGTCAGGTGGAGGAATAATTATTTTCCGCGTAATAAGGAGGCACTTCCTTGCGGCTGTCGTGGACCCAGCTGTCAACCTCTCCACATAAAGTACTCTTCCGATGGAAGTCGGTCGTTGACCACATTGACCACGCCGCGCCGGGAGCACCATGGCGGTGGACAACGGCGAGGCCTAAGAAGGGGGCGACGCGGAGCCGGGCAAGACGCGGCAGTGGATGCCCACGCGGAGAGGAGTACGAGCGTTCACTGGTTCGGCTGCGGTGTGAGGCTGCCGTCGCCGCAGAATAACAGGGGGTGTGGGTGAGTGGAGGGATGGCCTGGCCAGCGGTGGGAGTAGTGTGGGGCGGTGAGGCCTCCGCGGCAGTACAGCCGGCCACGGGAGGAAGGAGCAGGCGGCACGACCGGCACTGCTTTGGGCGGCTGGACCAAAAAGACCAGAGGTTGAAGAAGCACTAGGGCCGTTGGATGGACATCGTACGGTCACTGAAACTAGAATCGTTTTTATTGACTAAGTTGACAAAGCCCTTGGTACGCTTCAACTTAGTAGGCCCACAGGTCAGCCTCCGAAACGGTGCGCCCCAGATGTCAGGGGGAGGAATCATTTTTTGTGCGGCCGAAGTTAAGAATATCCGAGATTGAAGAAGCATGACATCCGTTGGATAGACATCCAACGGCCACTGCTGCTAGAACCGTGTGTTGAGTATAATAAGTTGACAAAGCCTTGCATACGCGTCAACTTATTTTTTTAGGAGACGCGTCACTTAGTAGGCCCACAAGTGTGTGGCAGAGAACTTATAGACCATTTGCGTTTTGTAAGAATGTATAGCCCATTTTTGAATTCTAATGAAATTTACAACAACCCAATTACAGTTTGTTAAAAGTACAGCCCATTTTCTAGCTAGGACAATGATTAATAATTTTAACCAATCGTTAAAGACAGAATTCAATAAAATTTCCCACATTTTGATGGGATCCGAAATATTTTTATCCCGAAATTTGTAGTCAAATTAAATATAAATTTGTATTACGTATAAATCCAACGAAACATTGCGCGCGCAACAATGAAAATTTAAGAATTTTAAAATCCATAAATAATATTTTATAAACTAATTTCGTGTTTGATGCATTTTTGTGACGCCCTCGATTCAATCGTACACTAATCATACACACAAATGTGTACGATCAAGATCAAGGACTCACGGGAAGATATAACAACACAACTCTAGACACAAATTAAAATAATACAAGCTTTATATTACAAGCCAGAGGCCTCGAGGGCTCGAATACATAAGCCCGATTACACAAGAGTCGGCGGAAGCAACAATATCTGAGTACATACATGAGTTAAACAAGTTTTCCTTAAGAAGGCTAGCACAAAAGTAGCAACGATCGAAAAGGCAAGGCCTCCTGCCTGGGAGCCTCCTAACTACTCCTGGTCGTCGACGGTCTCCACGTAGTAGTAGGCACCCTCGGGGTAGTAGTAATCATCAGTGGTGTCGTCTGGCTCCTGGGATCTGTCATCTGGTCGCAACAATCGGGTATGGGGGAAAAAGAGGTAGCAAAGCAACCGCGAGTACTCATCCAAAGTACTCGCAAGACTTACATCAGATCTAAACTAAGTATGCATCTGTATCAAAGGAAATGGGCTGTATCTGTGGACTAAACTGCAGAATGCCAAAAGAGAAGGGGAAAGCCTAGCCTATCGAAGACTAGCATCTTCTGGAACCCACCATCTTGCAGCAACAGGAGAGAGTAGAGTAGCATAAAGTAAAGTAGTAGAAGTGTTATCAACCTCGGCCAGAGATCCTTTCTCGACTCCCTGCGAGAAAGCAATCCCAGAGCCATATTATCCATTTCTCATATCCATTTCTCATCACAAACCATTTCTCATCTTAAGTAACCAATTCTAGTTGGATGGATCGGGATACAACTCCAAGTGTCTGTTACCGTAGGACATGCTATCGATAGATGTTTTCTTCCCTGCAGGGGTGCACCAACTTACCCACCACGCTCGATTAACTCCGGCCGGACACACTTTCTTGGGTCATGCCCGGCCTCGGCCAAATAATACGCCGCAACCCGACCTAGGCTTAATAGAGAGGCCAGCACGCCGGACTAAACCTATGCCCCCAGGGGTCATGGGCCATCTCCCCGGGAACTCCTGCACGTTGCGTGGGCGGCCGGTGAGCAGACCTAGCTACCTCCTTTAAAAAGGTAGGTGCTTACGCAGTCCAACCCGGCGCACGCCGCTCAGTCGCTGACGTCTATTAAACTTCGGCTGATGTATACAGCGCAGAACGCCCATACTATGCCCACGTGATGGTTAGTGCTATCAGGCTAGAGGCCCCTCGGATCAAATATCCAAATCGTAGTGGATTAGGAATGCGCGGTAACAAGCAGAGACTCACGAAAGATGTGACCCCGTCGCCCCGTCTCGAGTACTTGCGGCAAGGGCTAAGAATGCCCGTCCACGCCTCGTAAGCATCTCGCGGGCACCTTCCACGTCAACCCGATTCCACATCACTCGCTATTAAGCTCGCGCGGGTGCCCTTCAGGGCCGACCCGTCTTTAGTAATATGGTTCAGTGTAAAGTCATAGTAACCATAGTAACTGTGTGTCTAACACCAAGGGGAAAACTCGAGGAATCACCCCCGATGAATTCCACTCGATGTAATCATCAAGATGAATGTAAGAGGATCCACCCTCGAGGTTCACACTTGAGGGATTGCACGACAGAGCCGTATCGGAAGTGGCTAAGGAGGAAATCACCCTCGGTGACCACGACCGAATAGCTACACTACAGAGATCTCATCAGGAGTGATGTAAGAGGTTCCACCCTCGACACTCGATGGTAACTCCGCAGAGTCGTACACTAGGGGGGTGATGTGCGGTGTCGGGGTCTGGACATCGATCACGTTGATCGAGTCATCGAACATAAAGAGGGGCAACTAGGACAAGGTGGGGGTCACTGATGGATCACATGGATCACTAACCAACCTATACTAAGCAGTTTAGAATAAGCAGGTAAGGTATGAAAGCAGGTAACAAAAACAGGCTATGCATCAGAGTAGGATCATACATAAAGCAGTAGCAGTTCTAATGCAAGCATGAGAGGGAAAGAAATGGGCGATATCGGAATGCTCAAGGGGGGTTTGCTTGCCTGGAAGCTCTGCTGTAAAGGAAGAAGTATCGTCGACATAGTCAATCACAGGGGCATCATCGGCCTCGGGGTCTACCGGAGAGAAGAGGGGGGAGAAACAGTAAATATAAGCAAACAAATGCAACGCTAAGCATGACAAGACGATAAGCAGAACTAGGGTCGACCTAACGTAGTACTACACGTTGCAGACGGAGGGGATAAACATCCGAGGATGAATTCCCGACGTTAGGTGGACTCCGGACAAAGGGAAAGAGGGGGAAAGTTCCAAGTTCAGCATGCTAGGAGCACGTGACAGATGAAAGGACCACATATTCGGATTCATAAGATTTTTCTAAGCACCTTTCATATATAAAGTTTTTCGATTCAAGTTACGGATATTTTTCTAAGATTTTTCAAAGATTTGACAAAATTTTAAAATTATTCGTAATATTAAAACGAATTAAAAACAGTGTAATATTTTTTATACACAGCAGTGGCCAGCCACAGTCAAAGACATGTGGGGCCTGGGTCGAAGTCAACACAATAAATGACTGGTCAACAAGGCCAGTGGGACCCAGCTGTCATAGTCATATGGGCAACTTAAAAGAATTAACTAATTTAGTTAGGAGGGTGGGTCCTACTGTCATAGACAGAACCTGAATTAGATTTATTTAAAACAAATATTTAAACACAAAGTGGCTCGCACGTCATAGTCTACTGGTTGAACTAGTTAGGCAATTAGACTAACACTAATCTATCTTAATATTAAACAGGGGCAGCCCCATGTGCACACACACGCACAACACAAGAGGCACGGGCCATGGCTACAGCCCAGGCCAGCGCGGGCGCTGCTAGGGGAGGGCGCCGGCACATGTGGGTGTGGGTGTGGACGCGCGCGCGGCGCGACGGCGGGTGTGGGCGGCAGCGGCGCAGCAGCAGTAGCACAACCGGCAGCAGCAAGGCAATAGCCAGCGCGACAAGAGAAGTAGCGCAGCAGCACACAGCATCAAGCAGTAGTGAAGAGCAACAGCGGCAACACTACAGCGGGGACAGCTACGAGCGGGTGAGCCGGGCTAAGCGCGTATGCGGCCAGCGAGGCGCCGTCGCGGGGCGGCCACGGCGCGGGCGCGGGCGCGACCAGGGGCTCGCATGGCGCGGTGAGCGCTGCGCTCCGCTGGCGGCAGCCGAGCATGGAGGGGGCAGGTTACGGCAGCGCAACGGAGCAGGAACGAGGGGGAATCGGAGGCGCCACTCACAGCGAAGCTCGAGGAGGGTTCGATAAAGCCGGATGGGTCGAGGGTGAGCAGATCGACGCATCGAACACCGACGACCGGAGGTAGGAGACGATGCCGATCCAGCGCTGTGTTCGTCCCCGGCTCGAGTTCTTCTGCGTAGATGAAGAAGAGGAGCACCGCGATTCTCCTAGATGTCTCCGTGCGGCGCGGGATGGCTGGTGGCCGCGGGATCGACGACGGCGCGTCGGCGACCGCGCTCGGGCGAACGAGGCAGAGCGTGGGGAAACAGTGCAGGGAAAAGAGGGCGGACGGAGTCTAGGTCACACGGGGGGAGGCCTGCGCGGCTTTTGTAGGCAAGGGGGAGGCAGTGGATGCCCGGCACATGGCCGGCGTCATGGCAGATGGCCTCCACGCCCTCTGCCTCTACTGTAGGTTGGGGATGGCAAGGGGGTGGGCTGGGCCATGCGCACACTAGAGCCCACTTGGACAGTATTAGTTTAGGCCTTTACTCTTTTTTTTGCATTTTCTTTTTTCCCTTTTCTCACATTTTATTTTCTGTTTTCCATTTTTGCTACAGTTTTCTATTTGAATAAGCTTCCAAACCATTTTTGTTGGACATGGAATTTATCCTGTAATTACTAGAGAATAATTTGAGCTAGGACAAAAAGTCTCGGGGCAAAAGGAGTTAAATAAATAATTGTTTATTTTGAAAAGGTCAATTTATTTGTTGTTCGATCACTTATAATATTTCTAGGGCATCTTAGTGATCCAACCAGAGTTGATTTCTCCAAGAAAAATACTTGGGGATTATTTGCAACATCACGAACATTTTTGTTCGCATGACAGAAGAAGTAAATATTTAACTTATATTTCAAATGGAATTTGGCTTTGATTTTCATCAAGTGGCAATTTAGTTTGAAAAACATGATGACATGGCATCATTAAAGGGGAGATCATTGTCGCATGATTCTCGGGGTGTTACAAATCTCGTCCACTACAAAAAATCTCGTCCCGAGATTGAAGAGGTGGAGTAAGGGGAAAAGTTCGGTTTACGAAATTCTAACGGATCTTTCCGGTCTTGGTTGATCTTCTTGAAGAGGTCGGTCCATTACATTGATGTCCTCATTCCTCTGCTTCAGGTCATCATGATGAAGTCGTCATCTTTTCTTCGGGAATCCCATCGTACTTACGAAAAGGATAAGGGGTAGCTTCGGAAGAACGAACCTCTACCAGGGTGCTTATCTGGGAGATAACTTATAGGAGGTGGCGGAAGGTAACTCTCGAATTGAACTTCTGAAAAACATCGAGAGCAAAGTATGAAGGTACAATAGGAAGTTTCAAGCGAATGGACAAACGATTGATACCTGAACAAAGTGTGAGAAAGGGGTTCAGAGCATCGGGAATGGATCATCTCTCGGAAGGTGGCTCGTGACAAGATACAAAGCCAAACGCAAGAATATTTTGGAATCAAAGATATACAAGAGAGTCAGGTTTCAATCTTGGGACCTATGGGTTATGGGCCCACCACGTGGGATAAAAGTAGGAAAGGCACTCACATCTTGTGTGGTCACGAAAGCAAGGCCTGTCAAGGAATAGCTTGTCAGTTATGTCAGCAACAACGTCGGTACCAAGGGCGAGGGACGAAGAGAACCATTTTTCCTGCTCGCAAAGCGAGGCGGACCAATAGGCAAAGTTCTCGTCCATCGGTGGCTACCGTAATGTCATCAACAATAGTAACAGGGTCTCACTGACAAGGTTTTACATCGGGGTGTTTTCATAAGCAGAGAATTAATTCTGCTTCGGTCATATAGATCACAAGAAAGGTTAATCAAAGCAATGGAAAGGAAAAAAAATGATTAATTGATTATTCAAATTAACCAATGGGAAGGAAAATGTGTTTACACACAAGAACTAGGAGTATATCCTTCCCCAAGGAAAAGCGGAGCACAATATACATGATAGGACAGCAAGTCCAAAAGCATTTAGATAAAGGGGCGAGGGAAAACCATGATGTTACCCATAGATGGTGTTTGGATAATAGATCAAGAAAAATTTAGCAATGTTCTTCCAATGTTGTTGTTGATACTCGGGATACCACAGTCATGCTTCGAGGTAGCAATAACATGGTATTTCAAGTAAAGACAATGGTGAAGCGAAAGGTTATTGAAACCACAGGTACGACACAAGCTCGAAATCAGGTTTGTTGTTTGAGGTGAAATGATAAGATGAGAGGAACGACGTAAGCTTTGCTCATCCTCGAAAATTGTGCTCTGGGACAAACGGCCAGGTAGCACAATTAGAATTTATCACGACAAGCATATAGCTGATGAGGCTAGGAATGATGTGATGGAGTATCCAACTCCGCAGCAACAAAGCACTAGGAGTGCTGAATCACCGAGTGGAATGGATTCATTGTTCGGTTGTCTTGGTCGAAAAAACAGAACCCATGGAGTGACTATGACAGGGAAAGGTATCACTCCATCGGAAAATTCATAGAACATAGTACAATAGGATGATACCCTCGAGATAGTAAGGGGGTAATGCTCGAGGTAGTTCAGTATAGAGGTTGGACACTTATATTGATTCATAGAAGACAAGTGCTTTAGCTTGTCCGTGAAATGGGATCAAAGAAGAACAATCACGATTGGCACCACGATTGCTAAGGATCAAACATAGATACTATATGAATTTAAAACAAGGGAATTAATATTTATTACAAGAAGCTTCCATGATAAGTTCCACATCGGGTCCATGGGCATGAACACAAAGTTCAGGGTCGACTCCCACTTCTTTAATGCATAACCTTCCGTTCACTCCTCGTTTTTGAAGAAATTGTAGTGCTGAAGATTTATCTAGTGAAGCATCAGAAGAGTATGACTCACATAACTTTTGAGTTCACACAGATTAGGGAAGGCATAGGTTCAACCCACCGGGGCATCTTAGGATATATATCATAAATTTCAAGAATAAATAACACAAGCTTGGTACTAGAGCAAGCTTGAGAAAGCAGAGGATACAATTTACCAAAAGCATTATGTATCCGAGGAAATTTTCACAAGCTTATTGAATATGAAGGACGTTGTCAGATAAAATCCGAAAAAAGGGTCTGGTGGTCCACAAGGGATCTGATGTGAGCCTCAGTATTCAACCAGAGGAAGAAGGAATGCAAGGAGATCAGATTAGAAACAACTGACTAACTCAAAGCAGCAATTGCAAATGAATTATGAATTCCAAGACGAGGGATCAGAAGCAATGCTCTGATTAGGGATGGATAGGTAGAATAGCCTTAGGGGTACAATCGATGACAATTTGATTGATCGAGATTCAGCACATGTTAAAATGACGTCTGAGCCGGAAGGATGAATTCTAGGATCTGATTGAGGATTGCGAGCATTCGCAACATATTGTATCAACTGACTCAAAATGATAATGACAAAGGCTGACAATAAAATTACTAGACTTATGGTATTAACCATAATGCAAGCAAGCAAGAAATTCAAGAACAATAGGCTGTTGAGGATTTTCACAAGAACAAATGGTATTATGAAGACTTTTGTGAAGTACAAGAATCAACTAAGGATGAGCGGATACTCGATAGGTGCACAAAGTTATCTGTAGGGGTATTCAGATGACAAGGAACTGCAAGGCAGTAAGCTCAAAGGATTCTCGGAAAAAGGAGAGCAGTTCAGGGTATCTTGTAATAACAAGACCAATGGGACGGAATGTAAGATTAGAAAATGTGTGTAGTTATCCATAAGGATATTTCGGTGGTAGGGAATTGCAAAGGCAACAGGCACAAAGTCTCGAGAGAATATCGTAGAGTATCTTCGGAATCTTCTGATGCAGTAGGCGATCATCTGAAATAAGGGGCTCCCCGGGCGGATGTGATCACGAGATTCTAATGTTCGAGTTAGTAAAACCATTTAACCCGAATAGAAGAGAGATCAGAGTCCCAGAGTATAGACGAGGAATAAAAGATCCTAATATCACTCAATTGGCGACGTGGGCCCGTAAGACACACAACCAAGTTAGTAAAACGGTTTTCGGTTTCTAGACTCAACTTCGGCCAAGGAGTTGGAAAGGGGGGATCCTACAGGCAGTCGGCTCTGATACCAACTTGTGACGTCCTCGATTCAATCATACACTAATCATACACACAAATATGTACGATCAAGATCAAGGACTCACGGGAAGATATCACAACACAACTCTAGACACAAATTAAAATAATACAAGCTTTATATTACAAGCCAGGGGCCTCGAGGGCTCGAATACATAAGCCCGATTACACAAGAGTCAGCGGAAGCAACAATATTTGGGTACAGACATGAGTTAAACAAGTTTTCCTTAAGAAGGCTAGCACAAAAGTAGCAACAATCGAAAAGGCAAGGCCTCCTGCCTGGGAGCCTCCTAACTACTCCTGGTCGTCGACGGTCTCCACGTAGTAGTAGGCACCCTCGGGGTAGTAGTAATCATCAGTGCTGTCGTCTGGCTCCTGGGATCTGTCATCTGGTCGCAACAATCGGGTATGGGGGAAAAAGAGGTAGCAAAGCAACCGTGAGTACTCATCCAAAGTACTCGCAAGACTTACATCAGATCTAAACTAAGTATGCATCTGTATCAAAGGAAATGGGCTGTATCTGTGGACTAAACTGCAGAATGCCAAAAGAGAAGGGGAAAGCCTAGCCTATCGAAGACTAGCATCTTCTGGAACCCACCATCTTGCAGCAACAGGAGAGAGTAGAGTAGCATAAAGTAAAGTAGTAGAAGTGTTATCAACCTCGGCCAGAGATCCTTTCTCGACTCCCTGCGAGAAAGCAATCCCAGAGCCATACTATCCATTTCTCATATCCATTTCTCATCACAAACCATTTCTCATCTTAAGTAACCAATTCTAGTTGGATGGATCGGGATACAACTCCAAGTGTCCTTACCGTAGGACGGGCTATCGATAGATGTTTTCTTTCCTGCAGGGGTGCACCAACTTACCCACCATGCTCGACTAACTCCGGCCGGACACACTTTCCTGGGTCATGCCCGGCCTCAGCCAAACAATACGCCGCAACCCGACCTAGGCTTAATAGAGAGGCCAGCACGCTGGACTAAACCTATGCCCCCAGGGGTCATGGGCCATCTCCCCGGGAACTCCTGCACATTGCGTGGGCGGCCGGTGAGCAGACCTAGCTACCTCCTTCAAAAAGGTAGGTGCTTACGCAGTCCAACCCAGCGCGCGCCGCTCAGTCGTTGACGTCTATTAAACTTTGGCTGATGTATACGATGCAGAACGCCCATACTATGCCCACGTGATGGTTAGTGCTATCAGGCTAGAGGCCCCTCGGATCAAATATCCAAATCGTAGTGGATTAGGAACGCGCGGTAACAAGCAGAGACTCACGAAAGATGTGACCCCGTCGCCCCGTCTCGAGTACTTGCGGCAAGGGCTAAGAATGCCCGGCCACGCCTCGTAAGCATCTCGTGGGCACCTTCCAGGTCAACCCGACTCCACATCACTCGCTATTAAGCTCGCGCGGGTGCCCTTCAGGGCCGACCCATCTTTAGTAATATGGTTCAGTGTAAAGTCATAGTAACCATAGTACCTGTGTGTCTAACACCAAGGGGAAAACTCGAGGAATCACCCCCGGTGAATTCCACTCGATGTAATCATCAAGGTGAATGTAAGAGGATCCACCCTCGATGTTCACACTTGGGGGATTGCACGACAAAGCCGTATCGTAAGTGGCTAAGGAGGAAATCACCCTCGGTGACCACGACCGAATAGCTACACTACAGAGATCTCATCAGGAGTGATGTAAGAGGTTCCGTCCTCGGCACTCGATGGTAACTCCGCAGAGTCGTACACTAGGTGGGGGTGATGTGCGGTGTCGGGGTCTGGACGTCGATCACGTTGATCGAGTCATCGAACATAAAGAAGGGCAACTAGGACAAGGTGGGGGTCACTGATGGATCACATGGATCACTAACCAACCTATACTAAGCAGTTTAGAATAAGCAGGTAAGGTATGAAAGCAGGTAACAAAAACAGGCTATGCATCAGAGTAGGATCATACAGAAAGCAGTAGCAGTTCTAATGCAAGCATGAGAGGGAAAGAAATGGGCGATATCGGAATGCTCAAGGGGGGTTTGCTTGCCCTGAAGCTCTGCTGTAAAGGAAGAAGTGTCGTCGACGTAGTCGATCACAGGGGCATCATCGGCCTCGGGGTCTACCGGAGAGAAGAGGGGGGAGAAACAGTAAATATAAGCAAGCAAATGCAACGCTAAGCATGACAAGACGATAAGCAGAACTAGGGTCGACCTAACGTAGTACTACACGTTGCAGCCGGAGGGGATAAACATCCGAGGATGAATTCCCGACGTTAGGTGGACTCCGGACAAAGGGAAAGAGGGGAAAAGTTCCAAGTTCAGCATGCTAGAAGCACGTGACAGATGAAAGGACCACATATTCGGATTCATGAGATTTTTCTGAGCAACTTTCATATATAAAGTTTTTCGATCCGAGCTACAGATATTTTTCTAAGATTTTTCAAAGATTTGACAAAATTCTAGAATTATCCATAAATATTAAAACGAATTAAAAATAGTGTAATACTTTTTATACACAGCAGTGGCCAGCCACAGTCAAAGACATGTGGGGCCTAGGTCGAAGTCAACACAATCAAATTGACCGGTCAACAAGGCCAGTGGGACCCAACTGTCATAGTCATATGGGAAACTTAAAAGAACTAACTAATTTAGTTAGGAGGGTGGGTCCTACTATCATAGACAGAACCCGAATTAGATTTATTTAAAACAAATAGTTAAACACAAAGTGGCTCGCACGTCATAGTCTACTGGTTGAACTAGTTTGGCAATTAGATTAACACTAATCTATCTTAGTATTAAACAGGGGCAGCCCCATGGGCACACACACGCAAAACACGGGAGGCACGGGCCATGGCTACAGCCAGTCGGCCACTGCCCAGGCCAGCGCGGGCGCTGCCAGGGGAGGGCGCCGGCACATGTGGGTGTGGGTGTGGACGCGCGCGCGGCGCGACGGCTGGTGTGGGCGGCAGCGGCGCAGCAGCAGTAGCACAACCAGCAGCAGGAAGGCAATAGCCAGCGCGACAAGAGAAGTAGCACAGCAGCACACAGCATCAAGTAGTAGTGAAGAGCAACAGCGGCAGCACTACAGCGGGGACAGCTACGAGCGGGCGAGCCGGGCTAGGCGCGCATGCGGCCAGCGAGGCGCCGTCGCGGGGCGGCCACGACGCGGGCGCGGGCGCGACCAGGGGCTCGCATGGCGCGGTGAGCGCTGCGCTCTGCTGGCGGCAGCCGAGCATGGAGGGGGCAGGTTACGGCGGCGGAACGGAGCAGGAACGAGGGGGAATCGGAGGCGCAGCTCACAACGAAGCTCGAGGAGGGCTCGATGAAGCCGGGTGGGTCGAGGGTGAGCAGATCGACGCATCGAACACCGACGACCGGAGGTAGGAGACGATGCCGATCCAGCGCTGTGTTGGTCCCCGGCTCGAGTTCTTCTGCGTAGATGAAGAAGAGGAGCACCGGGGTTCTCCTAGATGTCTCCGTGCGGCGTGGGATGGCTGGTGGCCGCGGGATCGACGACGGCGCGTCGGCGACCGCGCTCGGGCGAACGAGGCAGAGAGAGTGGGGAAACAGTGCAGAGAAAAGAGGGCGGACGGAGTCTAGGTCACACGGGGGGAGGCCTGCGCGGCTTTTATAGGCAAGGGGGAGGCCGTGGATGCGCGGCACATGGCCGGCGCCATGGCAGATGGCCTCCACGCCCTCTGCCTCTACTGTAGGTTGGGGATGGCAAGGGGTGGGCTGGGCCATGCGCACACTAGAGCCCACTTGGACGGTATTAGTTTAGGCCTTTACTCTTTTTTTGTATTTTCTTTTTTCCCTTTTCTCACATTTTATTTTCTTTTTCCATTTTTGCTACAGTTTTCTATTTGAATAAGCTTTAAAACCATTTTTGTTGGACATGGAATTTGTCCTGCAATTACCAGAGAATAATTTGAGCTAGGACAAAAAGTCTGGGGGCAAAAGGAGTTAAATAAATAATTTTTCATTTTGAAAAGGTCAATTTATTTGTTGTTCGATTACTTATAATATTTCTAGGGTATCTTAATGATCCAACCAGAGTTGATTTCTCCAAGAAAAATACTTGGGGATTATTTGCAACATCACGAACATTTTTGTTCGCATGACAGAAGAAGTAAATATTTGACTTGTATTCCAAATGGAATTTGGCTTTGATTTTCATCAAGTGGCAATTTAGTTTGAAAAACATGATGACATGGCATCATTAAAGGGGAGATCACTGTAGCATGATTCTCAGGGTGTCACAATTTTTTTATAGTTACTGCCTAGTTTTTATAATTACATCTCATTTATTATTTTTTAAAGCCCATTTTCCTGTTAAGCCTAATGCATCCCTCGTAGAAAAGATTTGCAGCCCAGCGGGGCGGAGAATAACAAGTTGACCTGGGCAAGGCTGGAAAAATTAGTATCTGGGCTGGATATCTGACCTGGGCTAGACGGGCACAGTGCCCAGTTAATACCGTGCTCTCCTCTGAACAACAACGAAATCATCACCAAGAAAAACTCTACAGTGCTCACGCCTTAAAAACACAAATACTACTCGAGCTGCTTGGTCCCAGTTGTCGGCCGCACCTTGTGCAATTCTCTCGTTTATATTGACTATATAGATTGACAATGGTGTGGGACCGTGATGTTAGGAAACCAGGAGAAAGCAAAAAAAATATAGTTGTACATAATAGGAAGGCACTTGCGTACGTACGGCTATGGCCCTAGTGGGTCCCTAGTGTCATCCAGTCAAAATAAAGTCATCTCCTGAATCCTCATGTTCGTTGACGATGTTAACAATGCTCGGCGCCACGGCGAGCGCAACAACTCGAAGGACAATGGAGAGGGCCTCGCGGGCCCTACGGATGGTCTGATACAGCGCACACTGCTTATTCAGGAAGCCAGGATCATCGGACACCTATGAGCACCTTCGAGAAACTGAGACGGCATGAAACGGTAAGGCCGCGCTTGGGAGCTCTGGTTTATTTCAAACCTGTATTAACATACAAGTGTAATTTACTCGTCATCGGAGACAACGCGTAAAATACAGGCGTAATGAAACCGAGGGCCCGAGGTCTGTAAGTAAAACCAGCGGGTTACGCGTGTAATTTGAGAGACCAGTGTATATTTTACGAGCACTGCTATATGGACGACATTACCAGACGATACATGCACGACGTGCATATCATGCCATCCATGGGCAAGGCTGAAACAGCAGCTAACGGCTAGATTAGCAATCGTCCGAGTGTCGTTCAACGTTTTTATCATGTGTGAAGTACTTCCGATATTTTACTAGTCGAAATCGACCAACCAAGCGCCTTCGCCCGAGACCATCTGCTTTAATTTAGTTTTACAAGCGGTTTTGGTTGGAAAACGACGATTCAATCACGGCCTAATATCATGAGTTGGTCGAAAGATCATATGATTTCACGTCTAACCTACCCGACTTGTTGTATAGGCTATGAATGAAACATCAGACAATGAACTTCTTAAGCACGAAAACAACGGAAGAGGATGATCTTCTTAACAAGCAAATCATTGGCATTAGATCGACATGCAAAACAATACGAAGCATTATTCTCATGAGGCACGGTGAACAGCTCGTGATGCCGCATGCCACAACTTTGCAATCAAACACAAGGCCTGGCATTACATAGACAATATTCAGAACAAACTCTTAACACGGGAATATCTCAGTAGAGTAACTATTTACTTCTAAACTGAACACATGAATAGGAAAAAACACTCGACGCTGCTCACAGCAAGGGCGTCCCACTCAAAAATATCAAATGCATGTCTTCTGGCTAACATCAATGAGCAAATTTTGACAAGGTTTTCCAATTCCAATATATTAAACTAACGTCTTCTTGCTAACATCAATGATTAAACTTTGACAAGCTTTTCCCATTCAAAATATAATGCCTATGATCGTCCTGTCGTAGCTTCTTGTACTTGTTTGGGCACTTTTTGCCCAGGGCACTCCACGTGTTGTTAAACTGCCAATGGTCTCTGCAGACTAGTCATGTCACCGGTGTCTAATAATACTCTGTAAAGCTTCTCGATCATTCCTTCTGTAATGTAGCGCAAACAGTGACTGCTTCTTTCTGCAAAGTGCAACGACTAACTGGACCCAGTAATGCAGCAGTTTGCCTTGGACACATTGGCTCCTTTTGTGCAGTTCAACTAAAATTGAAGTCGGAATAAAACCAAGCTTTAATTTTGATATCCGTGTAAGCAACAATAGGTATAAGGGAAACAATTACTGAGAAATAACGGTTGATGACTTGTACTCCCAGAAGAAAAGCATCTACTGATCTACTTTATCTTAATGGGAAACAAAGCAGGAGAGTAGCAATTCTCCATCAGTGTGATTCATTCATATTGACTGAGACATTATCTTAACAATGCCTTGTTTCAACATGTATAAAGAACGACAAAGCAGAAAAGTACCATTCCTAAAACAATGCAACTGATTCATTTTAACAGAGACATTATCTTAACAATACCTTGGTTAAACATGTAGAAAGAACTACAAAGCAGGATAGTACCATTCCTAACAAGTGTTGCAGTTTTGAACTAAGATTCAGTAGTTAATTAATTCTGAGAGTGGCATTGCTTAATTTTACCAGCGGCATTAGATTAACAAAAAGCATAAACATTTCCAGGGGAGAGTGGGCACAACAACAGTATGTGCTTCCATCTACTTATAAAGGGGGTGATGCAGAGTTTGTTGTAACAAAGCAACAAGCTTCATGTCTGGGTTGGTCCCATTTTTGTTCACTACTTAATGGGAAAAGACAGCAATACAATAGCTTCAATTCAACATTTATTTAAAACAGTACCAATACAAGTAGCACAACATCTCAAAGCACACTGCACAATCATGTGGATGAAGGCCTGTACTGACCTTTCATGAGACGGACAAGATAAAATACGAATATGCCAACACGAATAGGAAATCCAATCTCGTTTTGTGCAGTTGCACTGAAATCAAGCAAAGTGTTTCGCGTAGCGAAGCAAAATGTCGCAATAGCAACAAGTTGAATCGATACGAAGATTGGAAACAAATCTCGATCTCCTTTTGTGCAGTTCCACCAAAATTAAGCAAAGTCACCGGTGTGACATTCAAGTTGAACTGCACAAAACACTCTTAAAACATGAGTGTTTCGAGTAGCGAAGCAAAATGTCGCAATAGCAACAAGTTGAATCGATACCCCTCTTTTAACAAAGGCAAAAAAGGAAACAATTACTTGCCGATAAAGGAGGATGAAACAAACGGTGACAGAAAGAAGCATCTAACTTATCTTGGATGGAAAACAAAGTAGGACAGTAGCATTTCTAAAACGGTTGCATTGATTCATATTAACACACACATTTTCTTGAAACAACATTCATTAAAAAATATAATTTACTTTTAACAGTGGCATTGCTTCAATTTTCCGGCGGCATTCTTAGATTAACAACAGCAAAATAGTTGTATGGGACATGCCAGCACCATGTGCGTCCACACGTATAAATGGGTGATGCAGAGTATGTAGCCAAGCAGCATATATGCGTTGGTCCCATATTTGTTCTCTTTGAACCTTCTTCCTATGTGAGGGCAGCAAATCTAGTCCTGCACAAACTACCCGACCCCCCAGTTTCTTTCCCTTTTCAACACAGAGATCGGTTCCTTATAGATGTGTGTACTGGGTTACCCCCCTTTTCCCTTTTCGACCTACAAAGCGGCTGGATAGCCAGTCTATACTACTTTCCGCCCCTCCTTTCCTCATTGAACCACGTCCTAGATTCTTGCTCCAGCCCACCGCACCATTCTTTCCTCTTTGAACCAAGACCTAGATTCGACTACAGATCGAAAAAGATCCACATGCAGCTAGAGCAACGACGGTTTCAAAGAAACTTATACCTTAGGGTCGTCGGGATGTGGCAAGGCGTGCGGCGGGAGGCCGGATCTTCCCACACTACGTACGACAGTGAGGAAGAAGGGGTCGGTGGCCCTCCCGCATAGGCGCTGGGTGAAAGAGAACAACGTAGCCGGCAGTGGATTGCCTCCCTCTCCGAAGGCGATAGAGTGAACGCTGCACCTCCTCCCCTTCCCGGTGCGACGGGATACGGACGCCTCCTTGACCAGCTATGAGGGGGGGGGGAGAGAGAGAGAGACAAGAGGCCAACACAATCTTGTTTAGATCTGGTGAAGAGAGGGTGAGAGACTGTGAATATAGCAAACCCTAGCAAATGAACGTTGAGCCTCCAGCGTGTAACATATATGTAGTGCGGCGAGCGTGTGGAGAGTGCAAACCCTAAGTTGATGTCCACTCTATTTGTGGTCTATTTTTTCCTAGTTTTTTTTGTTTCTTGTTGCTACATTATGTACTTGTGGGAGCTTAGATGTGATATCCTTAAATAACATCTAGATGTGAATTAGACAAACTGATTTTCTAACGTACCAAGAAAGAAAACTCGATCAAAAACACGCCCCCGCTTCCAGGTCGCGAGAGTCGTCATGCACACACACATAGACATAGACATGCATATCCGTGTTTACGTAAAATTCCATTTCCATCTCCATCTCCATCTCCAATCGTATTTGTCCAACTGGCACATTATTTATGTTGTTAATTATATACGCAGCAATATTAACGTACAACATCTCTTGTTTGCGCACATATGGACCGCTGCCACGGCCGGTCCTGACCAACCCGAACCCTCTTCATCACTCGCGCGTGCTTCCCGCCCGAAACGGTCAGTGCCGCATTCATGCCCGGCCAGAGCGGACGCGACCTCTCACTGGCGCCGGCATTGAAGCGGCGCGCCGGCCGAGAGAGCATCGCCCACGCCGCTTCCGGGTGCACGCGGCTGCTCCGCGTTCAAAGGTCGCAATAGCCGGCTACAACATGCATGTAAAAAGTTCTTGGGAGTCCATGCTACAGCTAGCTATCCTCCCCCAACTCGTCAATCTCTTCCAGCAGTGCTAGTACTCCATGGCGCGATCCATCGACAAGCAGGCGGGAAAGTTATCGTATACTCGGTTTGCGGTGAGTGGCATGCCGAGCGACCGTGTGGGGTTGAGCTGTGGAGGAGGGTGAGACACGAACACGACAGACGTGATTTAAACGTTGGTTTTGCTCGATGGCGCGACGAAACGAAACGTTGGTTTCTCCCCGTTTCCATTTTTTCTCCGAAAAAACGGAAACTTTCCACTCATTTTCATTCCTATTCCAAGGTTGCCCCATTACAACATTCCATCAAAAACAAAGGAAAACTAACACGCATGCTGATGCATCTCAATGATTCACAGATCATAGCCAATATTTACTTCACAACTAAAGAAAAATGTTGTGAGAGCGTGTACGAAAGAAAAACTACTGATGGGGTCACTACGACTTAAACCCTAAACCCTAAACATGATTTAATTTCTTGGCCAGGTAGAACCTGTCGAAGGAAAGACGGCTGGCACCCTCGGATCATACGATGCTTTTGTGCAGTTCCACTAAAATCGACCTAAGCATCCCTGATGGCAAAGATATTGAAGAAGTGTGATTAGAATAATAGTACTGGCACTAGTTCATGAGACATAAACTCCTCACAAGTAGAAGCCGGTAGAAGTAGAGAAAGATCGACATGGAGATGGAGCTACGGCAGTGGAGCAAGCCGGCTCCAAAAGGAAGATGGACTACCTGGGACGTCGGGCTGTAGCTAGAAGGGCGGTTGGGACGCGGCATCGGCCCATACCGCAGTGGCCCCCGATTGGGACGCACCGACTATGGGTTTTCTCCCTCGCCGATGTCGACCGTGTCTACGCAGAACATTGTTCCCTTCCCCCAGCTGCGGGATCAGGCCCGTCGTTCTATGCTTGTGAAGAGAGCAACCTAAGCAAGCAGGCTTGTTGTTGGAAATATTCCCTAGAGGCAATAATAAAAGCATTATTATTATATTTCCTTGTTCATGATAATTGTCTTTATTCATGCTATAATTGTGTTATCCGGAAATCGTAATACATGTGTGAATAACAGACACCAACATGTCCCTAGTAAGCCTCTAGTTGACTAGCTCGTTGATCAATAGATAGTCATGGTTTCCTGACTATGGACATTGGATGTCATTGATAACGAGATCACATCATTAGGAGAATGATGTGATGGACAAGACCCAATCCTAAACATAGCACAAGATCGTATAGTTCGTTTGCTAGAGTTTTCCAATGTCAAGTATCTTTACCTTAGACCATGAGATCGTGTAACTCCCGGATACCGTAGGAGTGCTTTGGGTATACCAAACGTCACAACTTAACTGGGTGACTATAAAGGTAGACTACGGGTATCTCCGAAAGTGTCTGTTGGGTTGACATGGATCAAGACTGGGATTTGTCACTCCGTATGACGGAGAGGTATCACTGGGCCCACTCGGTAATGCATCATCATAATGAGCTCAAAGTGACCAAGTGTCTGGTCACGGGATCATGCATTACAGTATGAGTAAAGTGACTTGCCGGTAACGAGATTGAACGAGGTATTGGGATACCGACGATCGAATCTCGGGCAAGTAACATATCGATTGACAAAGGGAATTGCATACGGGGTTGATTGAATCCTTGACATCGTGGTTCATCCGATGAGATCATCGTGGAGCATGTGGGAGCCAACATGGGTATCCAGATCCCGCTGTTGGTTATTGACCGGAGAGTCGTCTCGGTCATGTCTGCTTGTCTCCCAAACCCGTAGGGTCTACACACTTAAGGTTCGGTGACGCTAGGGTTGTGAAGATATGTATATGCAGTAACCCGAATATTGTTCGGAGTCCCGGATGAGATCCCGGACGTCACAAGGAGTTCCGGAATGGTCCGGAGGTAAAGAATTATATATAGGAAGTGCTGTTTCGGCCATCGGGACAAGTTTCGGGGTCACCGGTATTGTACCGGGACCACCGGAAGGGTCCCGGGGGTCCACCGGGTGGGGCCACCTCTCCCGGGGGGCCCCATGGGCTGAAGTGGGAGGGAACCCAGCCCAAAGTGGGCTGGGGCGCCACCCCCCAAGGGCCCATGCGCCTAGGGTTGGGGGGGAACTCTAAGGGGGGCGCCCCCTTGCTTGGGGGGCAAGCCCCCCACCCTTGGCCCCCCCCTAGTAGATCCATCTACTAGGGCTGGCGCCCCCCCTTGGCACCCCTATATATAGTTGAGGAGAGGGGAGGACTTCATACCTGAGCCTTGGCGCCTCCCTCTCTCCCCGTTACGTCTCTCCCTCATAGTATAGGCGAAGCCCTGCTACTGTGACGCCCTGCATCCACCACCACGCCGTCGTGCTGCTGGATCTTCATCAACCTCTCCTCCTCCCCTTGCTGGATTAAGAAGGAGGAGACGTCTCCCGTCCCGTACGTGTGTTGAACGCGGAGGTGCCGTCCGTTCGGCGCTTGGTCATCGGTGATTTGGATCACGTCGTGTTCGACTACATCATCATCGTTCTTTGAACGCTTCCGTGCGCGATCTACAAAGGTATGTAGATGCATCCGATGTCTCGTTGCTAGATGAACTCCTAGATGGATCTTGGTGAAACGAGTAGGAAAGTTTTTGTTTTCTGCAACGTTCTCCATCAGTGGCATCATGAGCTAGGTCTATGCGTAGTTCTTCTTGCGCGAGTAGAACACAATTTGTTATGGGCGTAGATTTGTCAACTTTCTTGCCGCTACTAGTCTTATCTTGCTTCAGCGGCATTGTGGGATGAAGCGGCCCGTACCAACCTTACACGTACGCTTACGTGAGACCGGTTCCACCAACTAACATGCACTAGTTGCATAAGGTGGCTGGCGGGTGTCTGTCTCTCCCACTTTAGTTGGAGCGGATTCGATGAACAGGGTCCTTATGAAGGGTAAATAGAAGTTGACAAATCACGTTGTGGCTTTAACATAGGTAAGAAGACGTTCTTGCTAGAACCCTAATTCAGCCACGTAAAACTTGCAACAACAATTAGAGGACGTCTAACTTGTTTTTGCAGCAAGTGGTTTGTGATATGATATGGCCAAAGTTGTGATGAATGATGAATGATCTATATGTGATGTATGTGATGTTCATGCTATTGTAATAGGAATCACGACTTGCATGTCGATGAGTATGACAACTGGCAGGAGCCATAGGAGTTGTCTTTATTCTTTTATATGACCTGCGTGTCATCGAGAATCGCCATGTAAATTACTTCACTTTATTGCTAAACGCGTTAGCCATAGTAGTAGAACTAATAGTTGGCGAGCAACTTCGTGGAGACACGATGATGGAGATCATGATGATGGAGATCATGGTGTCAAGCCGGTGACAAGATGATCATGGAGCCCCAAGATGGAGATCAAAGGAGCTATGTGATATTGGCCATATCATGTCACGTTTATTATTTGATTGCATGTGATGTTTATCATGTTTTGCATCTTGTTTACTTAGAACGACGGTAGTAAATAAGATGATCCCTCATAACAATTTCAAGAAGTGTTCTCCCCTAACTGTGCACCGTTGCTAAAGTTCGTCGTTTCGAAGCACGCCGTGATGATCGGGTGTGATAGATCCTTACGTTCACATACAACGGGTGTAAGACAGTTTTACACATGCAAAACACTTAGGGTTAACTTGACGAGCCTAGCATGTACAGACATGGCCTCGGAACACAGAAGACCGAAAGGTCGAGCATGAGTCGTATAGAAGATACGATCAACATGAAGATGTTCACCGACGTTGACTAGTCCGTCTCACGTGATGATCGGACACGGTCTAGTTAACTCGGATCATGTAATACTTAGATGACTAGAGGGATGTCTAATCTAAGTGGGAGTTCATTAATAATTTGATTAGATGAACTTAATTATCATGAACTTAGTCTAAAATCTTTGCAATATGTCTTGTAGATCAAATGGCCAACGTAGTCCTCAACTTCAACGCGTTCCTAGAGAAAACCAAGCTGAAAGACGATGGCAGCAACTATACGGACTGGGTCCGGAACCTGAGGATCATCCTCATAGCTGCCAAGAAAGATTATGTCCTACAAGCACCGCTAGGTGATCCACCCATCCCACAGAACCAAGACGTTATGAACGCTTGGCAGACACGTGTTGACGACTCCTCCCTCGTTCAGTGCGGCATGCTTTACAGCTTAGAGCCGGGGCTCCAAAAACGTTTTGAGAGACATGGAGCATACGAGATGTTCGAAGAGCTGAAAATGGTTTTTCAAGCTCATGCCCGGATCGAGAGATATGATGTCTCCGATAAGTTCTTCAGCTGTAAGATGGAAGAAAATAGTTCCGTCAGTGAGCACATACTCACTATGTCTGGGTTACATAACCGCTTGTCTCAGCTGGGAGTTAATCTCCCGGATGATGCGGTCATTGACAGAATCCTCCAGTCGCTTCCACCAAGCTACAAGAGCTTTGTGATGAACTTCAACATGCAGGGGATGCAAAAGACCATTCCTGAGTTGTTCTCAATGCTGAAATCAGCGGAGGTAGAAGTCAAGAAGGAACATCAAGTGTTGATGGTCAATAAAACCACTAAGTTCAAGAAAGGCAAGGGTAAAAAGAACTTCAAGAAGGACGGCAAGGAGGTTGCCGCGCCCGGCAAGCAAGCTGCCGGGAAGAAGCCAAAGAATGGACCCAAGCCCGAGACTGAGTGCTTTTATTGCAAGGGAAGCGGTCACTGGAAGCGGAACTGCCCTAAATACTTAGCAGACAAGAAGGCCGGCAAAACAAAAGGTATATTTGATATACATGTAATTGATGTGTACCTTACCAGTACTCGTAGTGACTCCTGGGTATTTGATACCGGTGCCGTTGCTCATATTTGTAACTCACAGCAGGAGCTGCGGAATAAACGGAGACTGGCGAAGGACAAGGTGACGATGCGCGTCGGGAATGGTTCCAAGGTCGATGTGATCGCCGTTGGCACGCTGCCTCTACATTTACCTACGGGATTAGTTTTAAACCTCAATAATTGTTATTTAGTGCCAGCTTTGAGCATGAACATTGTATCGGGATCTCGTTTAATTCGAGATGGCTACTCATTTAAATCTGAGAATAATGGTTGTTCCATTTATATGAGAGATATGTTTTATGGTCATGCTCCTATGGTAAATGGTTTATTCTTAATGAATCTCGAGCGTATTGCTACACATATTCATAGTATGAGTACCAAAAGATGTAAGGTTGATAATGATAGTCCCACATACTTGTGGCACTGCCGCCTTGGTCACATAGGTGTCAAACGCATGAAGAAGCTCCATGCAGATGGACTTTTAGAGTCTCTTGATTATGAATCATTTGACACGTGCGAACCATGCCTCATGGGTAAAATGACCAAAACTCCGTTCTCAGGAACAATGGAGCGAGCAACCAACTTATTGGAAATCATACATACTGATGTGTGCGGTCCAATGAGTGTTGAGGCTCGCGGTGGCTATCGTTATGTTCTCACCCTCACTGATGACTTGAGTAGATATGGGTATGTCTACTTAATGAAACACAAGTCTGAAACCTTTGAAAAGTTCAAGGAATTTCAGAGTGAGGTTGAGAATCAACGCGACAGGAAAATCAAGTTTCTACGATCAGATCGTGGAGGAGAATACTTGAGTCACGAATTTGGCACACACTTAAGAAAATGTGGAATAGTTTCACAACTCACGCCGCCTGGAACACCTCAGCGTAACGGTGTGTCCGAACGTCGTAATCGCACTCTATTGGATATGGTGCGGTCTATGATGTCTCTTACTGATTTACCGCTATCCTTTTGGGGCTATGCTTTAGAGACTGCCGCATTCACTTTAAATAGGGCTCCGTCGAAATCCGTTGAGACGACACCGTATGAACTATGGTTTGGGAAGAAACCTAAGCTGTCGTTTCTAAAAGTTTGGGGATGCGATGCTTATGTCAAGAAACTTCAACCTGAAAAGCTTGAACCCAAGTCGGAAAAATGCGTCTTCATAGGATACCCTAAAGAAACTATTGGGTATACCTTCTACCTCAGATCCGAAGGCAAGATCTTTGTTGCCAAGAATGGGTCCTTTCTAGAGAAAGAGTTTCTCTCGAAAGAAGTAAGTGGGAGGAAAGTAGAGCTTGATGAAGTATTACCTCTTGAACCGGAAACTGGCACAACTCAAGAAAATGTTCCTGAGGTGCCTGCACCGACTAGAGAGGAAGTTAATGATAATGATCAAGATACTTCTGATCAAGCTCCTACTGAAATTCGAAGGTCCACAAGGACACGTTCCGCACCAGAGTGGTACGGCAACCCTGTCTTGGGAATCATGTTGTTAGACAACGGTGAACCTTCGAACTATGAAGAAGCGATGGCGGGCCCGGATTCTGACAAATGGCTAGAAGCCATGAAATCCGAGATAGGATCCATGTATGAAAACGAAGTATGGACTTTGACTGACTTGCCCGTTGAACGGCGAGCCATAGAAAATAAATGGATCTTTAAGAAGAAGACAGACGCGGATGGTAATGTGACCATCTATAAAGCTCGGCTTGTCGCTAAGGGTTATCGACAAGTTCAAGGGGTTGACTACAATAAGACTTTCTCACCAGTAGCGAAGCTAAAGTCCGTCCGAATCATGTTAGCAATTGCCGCATTCTACGATTATGAGATATGGCAAATGGACGTCAAAACGGCATTCCTTAATGGTTTCCTTAAGGAAGAATTGTATATGATGCAGCCGGAAGGTTTTGTCGATCCTAAGAATGCTGACAAGGTATGCAAGCTCCAACGCTCGATTTATGGGCTGGTGCAAGCATCTCGGAGTTGGAACATTCGCTTTGATGAGATGATCAAAGCGTTTGGGTTTACACAGACTTATGGAGAAGCCTGCGTTTACAAGAAAGTGAGTGGGAGCTCTGTAGCATTTCTCATACTATATGTAGATGACATACTTTTGATGGGAAATGATATAGAACTCTTGGACAACATCAAGGCCTACTTGAATAAGAGTTTTTCAATGAAGGACCTTGGAGAAGCTGCTTATATATTAGGCATCAAAATCTATAGAGATAGATCAAGACGCCTCATAGGTCTTTCACAAAGCACATACCTTGATAAGATATTGAAGAAGTTCAATATGGATCAATCTAAGAAGGGGTTCTTGCCTGTATTACAAGGTGTGAAATTGAGCTCAGCTCAATGTCCAACCACGGCAGAAGATATAGAAGAGATGAGTGTCATCCCCTATGCCTCGGCCATAGGGTCTATTATGTATGCCATGCTGTGTACCAGACCTGATGTAAACCTTGCCGTAAGTTTGGTAGGAAGGTACCAAAGTAATCCCGGCAAGGAACACTGGACAGCGGTCAAGAATATCCTGAAGTACCTGAAAAGGACTAAGGAAATGTTTCTTGTTTATGGAGGTGACGAAGAGCTCGTCGTAAAGGGTTACGTCGACGCTAGCTTCGACACAGATCTGGATGACTCTAAGTCACAAACCGGATACGTGTATATTTTGAATGGTGGGGCAGTAAGCTGGTACAGTTGCAAGCAAAGTGTCGTGGCGGGATCTACATGTGAAGCGGAGTACATGGCAGCCTCGGAGGCAGCACATGAAGCAATATGGGTGAAGGAGTTCATCACCGACCTAGGAGTCATACCCAATGCGTCGGGGCCAATCAAACTCTTTTGTGACAACACTGGAGCTATTGCACTTGCCAAGGAGCCCAGGTTTCACAAGAAGACAAGGCACATCAAGCGTCGCTTCAACTCCATTCGTGAAAATGTTCAAGATGGAGACAGAGATTTGTAAAGTACATAAGGACCTGAATGTAGCAGATCCGTTGACTAAACCTCTCCCTAGAGCAAAACATGATCAACACCAGAATTCCATGGGTGTTCGATTCATCACGATGTAACTAGATTATTGACTCTAGTGCAAGTGGGAGACTGTTGGAAATATGCCCTAGAGGCAATAGTAAAAGCATTATTATTATATTTCCTTGTTCATGATAATTGTCTTTATTCATGCTATAATTGTGTTATCCGGAAATCGTAATACATGTGTGAATAACAGACACCAACATGTCCCTAGTAAGCCTCTAGTTGACTAGCTCGTTGATCAACAGATAGTCATGGTTTCCTGACTATGGACATTGGATGTCATTGATAACGAGATCACATCATTAGGAGAATGATGTGATGGACAAGACCCAATCCTAAACATAGCACAAGATCGTATAGTTCGTTTGCTAGAGTTTTCCAATGTCAAGTATCTTTAAAAGCATTATTATTATATTTCCTTGTTCATGATAATTGTCTTTATTCATGCTATAATTGTGTTATCCGGAAATCGTAATACATGTGTGAATAACAGACACCAACATGTCCCTAGTAAGCCTCTAGTTGACTAGCTCGTTGATCAATAGATAGTCATGGTTTCCTGACTATGGACATTGGATGTCATTGATAACGAGATCACATCATTAGGAGAATGATGTGATGGACAAGACCCAATCCTAAACATAGCACAAGATCGTATAGTTCGTTTGCTAGAGTTTTCCAATGTCAAGTATCTTTACCTTAGACCATGAGATCGTGTAACTCCCGGATACCGTAGGAGTGCTTTGGGTATACCAAACGTCACAACTTAACTGGGTGACTATAAAGGTAGACTACGGGTATCTCCGAAAGTGTCTGTTGGGTTGACATGGATCAAGACTGGGATTTGTCACTCCGTATGACGGAGAGGTATCACTGGGCCCACTCGGTAATGCATCATCATAATGAGCTCAAAGTGACCAAGTGTCTGGTCACGGGATCATGCATTACAGTATGAGTAAAGTGACTTGCCGGTAACGAGATTGAACGAGGTATTGGGATACCGACGATCGAATCTCGGGCAAGTAACATATCGATTGACAAAGGGAATTGCATACGGGGTTGATTGAATCCTTGACATCGTGGTTCATCCGATGAGATCATCGTGGAGCATGTGGGAGCCAAACATGGGTATCCAGATCCCGCTGTTGGTTATTGACCGGAGAGTCGTCTCGGTCATGTCTGCTTGTCTCCCGAACCCGTAGGGTCTACACACTTAAGGTTCGGTGACGCTAGGGTTGTGAAGATATGTATATGCAGTAACCCGAATATTGTTCGGAATCCCGGATGAGATCCGGACGTCACGAGGAGTTCCGGAATGGTCCGGAGGTAAAGAATTATATATAGGAAGTGTTGTTTCGGCCATCGGGACAAGTTTCGGGGTCACCGGTATTGTACCGGGACCACCGGAAGGGTCCCGGGGGTCCACCGGGTGGGGCCACCTCTCCCGGGGGGCCCCATGGGCTGAAGTGGGAGGGAACCCAGCCCAAAGTGGGCTGGGGCGCCACCCCCCAAGGGCCCATGCGCCTAGGGTTGGGGGGAACTCTAAGGGGGGCGCCCCCTTGCTTGGGGGGCAAGCCCCCCACCCTTGGCCCCCCCCCCTAGTAGATCCATCTACTAGGGCCGGCGCCCCCCTTGGCACCCCTATATATAGTTGAGGAGAGGGGAGGACTTCATACCTGAGCCTTGGCGCCTCCCTCTCTCCCCGTTGCGTCTCTCCCTCGTAGTATAGGCGAAGCCCTGCTACTGTGACGCCCTGCATCCAGCACCACGCCGTCGTGCTGCTGGATCTTCATCAACCTCTCCTCCTCCCCTTGCTGGATCAAGAAGGAGGAGACGTCTCCCATCCCGTACGTGTGTTGAACGCGGAGGTGCCGTCCGTTCGGCGCTTGGTCATCGGTGATTTGGATCACGTCGTGTTCGACTACATCATCACCGTTCTTTGAACGCTTCCGTGCGTGATCTACAAAGGTATGTAGATGCATCCGATGTCTCGTTGCTAGATGAACTCCTAGATGGATCTTGGTGAAACGAGTAGGAAAGTTTTTGTTTTCTGCAACGTTCTCCATCACTTGTAGCTTAGGCTCCTGCTAGTGTATATATAGTGGTTTTCTTTTTCTCTCCATATCAACCATTTTATATTGCGTACGTGTCATTCAAGAGTGAAATGATGGTTGCTTCTTCCGACTAACTTACCGTGTGATTTGACTGCTCCTTAGTGGCCCCTACACATACTCCCCCTACGTGTATGCAACAGTCACACGTACACATGGACGCAAAAACGCGCACGACGCCCTAATGCATGCATGTCCGAGCACACGAGGAACACACATGGTCATGCTCAAGTGCTCAACCTACACGTGCATGCACACACATACTCAGTCAGGGTGAGCTAGTGACCGTATAAACACCGGAATATATATATATATATATTGAGTGCAATGAGCGTATTATGAAGTCCACTAACCGTATTTTTACAAATATACAGTGACAGACAGTGTATTTATCTCGTTTGAAATTAAGCCATATTAACTGGAGAGGAGGCAGTATGGACTAGCATTACATTGCCGTGCCCCGTCAACTTGCCGGACAAGGAGAAGGTTGCAGGACGGGAGAAGTTTGCGCGCGGTGGCTCGCAGGACAAGGAGAAACTTTTGACTGATGCAAGCTCTCCCTCGCTCAGGCGGTGGACGTGCAACAGTTAATTCGGTGTCAGATTGCCAGAAGCATACACTATACTACTACTAGTGCTATTATTGTTCGACTTCCCGAATAGGCGAAGAGCCAAGCGCAAAGTTTACTAGTACTACTACTATAGTCCATAAAGGTACGTACTATACTAGTACGAACCGGATGGAGGAGCGTCTGCACTCTTATTATAATTTTAAAATGTGATAAAGCAATCTTCAACACATTTGGTTCTCTTCGAGGGTTCTCGCATGTGATAATGGAAGTTGATTGCATGGAACACTCGCCACAATTCTCGCTTAATTCTGGCTCATATCCTGTTACAAATAGTAGCGCTCGGTAATATTTCCTCTTTTTTTTGTTATTCAGCATGTAAATAGGTCAGCAAACCTTGCGGCGCATCTTCGTGCAAACCGTGCTTGCTGCACTTTGAATGTGGCCGAGAGCTGGCTTGATGAAACACCTCGCTTCCTACTTGTTTTTTTGCGGGGTACCTCGCTTCCTAGTGACCAGTGTCTTGGCTGATCGTCCTAAGAATGCTTATATATGAATAAAGCTCTCTCATTTACCCGCAAAAAAGATTAAGCCATATGAGCGCTGCTATGCAGACGACTCATGGTGCATGATTCTTGCACGACAGTGCTAATCAAGCCGTCCATGCCTATGAGCAAACTACGACATGCCAATGGATTCACCATCGTCCATCTTTCGTCTGAACAAGTATCATCTGCTTAGTACTAGTTTCGAAGCCATATTAACCAGAAAGGAGGGAGTATGGACTAGCACTACTTTTTGGTGTGTCCCGTCAACTCGCAGAATGAGAAGAATCTTGCAGGACAAGGTGAAGCTCACTTACGCCTTTTGACTAATGCAACCTACCCTCGGTAGACATGCATCAGTCCATTCGGTGTCAGATTGTGAGAGGCATACACTGTAGTACCCAACATGCGGAGTACCATCATTGTTCGACTTCACGAAGAGGCGAAGAGCCAAGCGCAGTAGTACGAGTAGTACTACTACTAGAACCGCATGGTGGAGCGTCTATACTCTTATTTTTTTATCTCTGATAAAGTACACGTTTATTCCGGAGAAGGGCGGAAAACGGCAGCCCAACATGTAATGAATGATATCGATCAACCAACCATGCTCGAATATATCTTAGCCTCCATGCGAGCCCGTCTGTGTGTTCTCGCTCCTCGGGCTTGTTTGGTTCATTACTAACTTTGCCACAACTAATCTTAGGCAAACTATGGCTGCCACAAAAAGTGTGGCTAACAAAATGGCCACCACAAGTGTGGCAAGATTTGGCAAAAATTTGAGCCTATGACTTGTGGGCCGTATAACTAGAAAAGTGTGGCAATAAACCAAACATATGCCTAAGGTGTTGTGGCATGACTAAGGTTAGACGTGGCAACCTTAGGCTAAGAACCAAACAGCCCCCTCGTCTCTCTCAAGGAATGGCGGGTTGGATCTTTGCCGTCAATTGAGATCGGTTTGCTCACACTCATGTCCCACATGTCAGTGATATGCCAAGAGGACGTGCGTTAACCGACTGGCCATACGCGTACTTGGTTTTGCACCTTCATACTACTCCTCCCTCTGTCACAGTTTACAGGGCGCGCTTCATTATGATACATTTCTCTCAATGCATTTCCACCACCAGAGAGACTTTAGACGCGTTTGGTTTAATGCTCAATTAATTAGGGTGTGGTAACCGCAATCAAGTCCACAATTTTCTCTCCATGTACTGTACTACTACGGAGTGGAGTAAGTGCATGCATGTGTGTACCCGTGGTGGAAGCACTGCATGCATGTGTGTACGCATTATTCCCTCTAGTAATAGACGCCGTGCTATAACTACCAATGCTATTTTCAGGCCGATCGCTAGTCGCCTTGGTCCCATGGATTTTTTTCTTTTTTCTGAAGCGCGCTGTATAAACAGTGACGGATGGAGTAGTATGAGCGGATTCAAAGAAGAGCCTATTGATGGTTGCTTCTTCAGAGCAACTTACAGTGGGAAAGGTGGGGCTTATGATTTGACTGCTCATTATCACTATTAATGCAGCGCAATGACCGGGCTGAGTCTCCCATGCGGTTGTGCACTACCCCCTCGGTTCTTCAATATACTCCGGAGTATTTGTCTTTCTAGAGATTTCAACGAGTGACTACTCAAATATTTGTCTTTTTAGATATTTCAAATGGACTAGCACATACGGATGTATATAGACATATTTTAGAGTGTAGATTCACTCATTTTGCTCCGTATGTAGTCACTTGTTGAAATCTCTAGAAAGACGAATAGAATATTTAGGAATGGAGGGAGTACACATACGAAACAAGATGAGTGAATCTACACTCTAAAATATGCTAGTTTGAAATTTGTAAAAGACAAATATTTAGGAACAAAGGAGTATAATTTTGTGCATGGCACATGGACCCGGATGATGAAGAGGCTTTTGGCAATGCTATCAAGCTTCCATGATTTATTTACATAATTGACGTACTATACAAATAATTTTCCAGCGACATGAAATTGTACAATGGTGTGAGCTTTCATGTTTGTTTCGCGTGTCTTGCCATCGATGCTCTTTCGGAAACAATAAAAAACTAACTTCCCTGCTAATGCATGTCAATTATTAGCATATCAGAGCTAATAATTACATCACAACTGAAGACGGAGTTGTGAGAAGGTGTTAAATTAAAATTGATCCATGCTTTCATTGGCAGCAACGTCCCCCCAGCTCTGTCTAAATCAACAAGGCATGTTGGGAAAAAAGTAGTTGTCTGGAGCATGCAACATTCCGATCATTTTGTGCAGTTCCACTAAAATAGAGCTGAGCATCCCTGTTCCAAAGATATTAAGTGTGATTACGATAATAGAGGACTGCTGATGAAATAATAAACACACAAATAGAAGCCGGTCACCTTTGCAGTCTCTCTTCAGACTAACTAGTTGGAGAAGATTAGGCTCGGAGTTGGATGAGGAGGATAGAGCAAAACCAATCTCCCTTTGTGTAGTCGCACTGAAATGTAGAGACGTTGACCGTGTGACATTTTAGTACAACCACACAAAATACTCTTAAGAAAAAAGTGATTTGTGCAGTTCACCAAAAGGTCACAATAACAACGAGGTGAAATGGATAGCCCTGTTTGCAAAAAAGAGGTAGAAAGGAAACAATTACTGGCCAATAATAGTTGATGACACATGCGATGACAAAAAAGAAGCATGAGGACGAGAATGCAATATGGAAAGTACGCCGGACGAGCTATGTTTTGGGCAAAGAACTATGGAAGATCAACATGCAGCGACGTGGGAAGACGGGCAGTGGAGCAAGGCCAGAGGGGATACCTGGAGGTCGTCGGGATGTAACTAGGTGAGCGGCGGCGGGCGGAATCTGCGAGCAGGTGGCGTAGGCCCTGCCGCGCGGGAGCATGGTCAGAGAGAACGACGTGTACCGTAGATCGGGACGTGCTGCCTCGGCGTCGTCGAACGGAGAAACGATGCACTTTCTCCCTTTCCCCCGGCGGACGGGATGCGGCCGGATCAGTGACCAACGGTGAGAGAGAGAGAGAGGCCACCGCACCTTGTGTGAGATACTCTGAAGAGCGACAAACCAGGCAGGCAGGCTCCATTGTATATAGTGAGCGGACTACCTTTTTCTCCATAAAAATCGTTTTATATTCTGTGTACGTGCCATTGAGCAATATATCTTTATTTAAAAATAATGCGGCAACGCGTCAAGTCAAACTTTGTTTCGTGCACGCATGGTACACGACCTCCCTAGGTAAACAACCGCTACAGGCGTTCAAATTAGCACGTGGGATGCCATTTCGTAAAGAAATGAGCTCCACCATGTACCCGCGCAGGTGTGGCTGGGCACAAAGCGTGAGTACATGCACGGTGCACCTATTCTCTTCTTGTATACATACACCACCTACGTGGGGTTGTGTGAGAGAGATACAAACCTAGAGAGATATAGTGTGTGGGTTCTTGAGAGTTTTTGGGGGGGTCAATCAAAAAATGTAACATATGCAATGTGTGTGAAATAGAGTCCTGGATATAACATATACTCCCTCCGTTCCGAATTACTTGTCTTAGATTTGTCTAGATACGGATGTATCTAGCACTAAAATGAGTCTAGATACATCCGTATCTAGACAAATCCAAGACAAGTAATTTAGAACGGAGGGAGTATATAGAGGGGGTGATCCACGAGAAGAGAGTGGAGGTATCATCGGATTGAGGTGTCCATAGAATCAAAGAGAGGGATGATGTGTGTGTGTGTGTGCGCGCACGATCGATAAAGAGTGCCATCGAATTTGTGTGTGCCCACGTCAAAGATATAGAGTGGCTGGCCTACTGGAATGTGAGATGGGACATGTGTAGTTTGTCTCTGTGGCATGGATACCTACCTGCAGCGCTCGACTATCGGTGTGTGGTGGGGAAAGAGGGAGGCCCAATTAACTATAGAGGTACAATGGCTGGTATATGTGTGGAGGAGGAGAGAGGCCTACCTCATGTATTAAGGAGATCGATCTGCCTCATGTATTAAGGGAGATCGATCGGCATCCATGCATATGTGCAGGAGAGGAATAAGGTTGGGAGAGAGATAGAGCTAGAGTATTGGAGGGGGTGGTAGTGGAGTTGCTTCTAACAAATGGTGGGATAGGCTTGCTAGACAAACGGAGGGCACGCCCGCAATATCAATAACAGAGGAGATGGCTGCTTGTTGTCTGTGCACGTGCGTGTGAGAGACGGGTCAGGAGGCATGCACGAATGATGAGGGGGGACGATGTGGCTATGGTAAGCAGACGTAACTACATAGGAAGATCAATCGCCCTTTGTTAGAGAAAGGAGAGACATAACTTGTGAGGTATGTCGATCGATGGGGGGGTAGTTAAAGTCGATCTAGGTATATGTTGGGAGATCGATCAGTATACATGCATGTGTGTGTTAGAAGCAAATGAGGCACGAGGAGAAGGATAGAGAGAGAGGGATGCATGTAGGAGGTGGTACGAGAGGCATACTATATCGAGGGGGGAGGAGTGTGCGAGTATGAGAACGATGAAAAGACTAGTGGGAGTGAGGCATGGACGGTGACAAGAGAAGAGGGGAAGCTTGTGTTTGTGCTAGGCACACCTGGCTAGAGAGGCATATCGATCGATGTGTGCCGTAAAGAAGGAGCTGGGGGGCCTACACACACCGTGGGTGAATGACCTAAAGTGAAAAGACGAATTTGCGCGATGGAGCTAGAGAATGCTGAGGGAGGGTGAGAGGGATGCGGGCGTGTGCATGCACAAGAGAAAGTTAGCGCTAGCTACAAAGATAAGAGGGTTGTGTGGGTGTAAAAGATGAATAGAGATCATATATACTTCATTATAAAAAGCGAATTCGGATATTTGAAGAATTTATCATAGTGTTTCAAACCGACGCATGAGTGAATATATATAACGGTGATACACATGGTGTGGTTATGAACATGTTATACTATATTTATTATATTTTATCTCTACTCTTATAAAAAAATGGAGTTGTTGATGATGGTGTGCCTGCCATCCTGCATTATAGGCCATCCGATTTATATCTGGCGGATAGCAAGGAAACTATGATGGTTGAAGTTGGCAACAATCATGATTGTAGATTCTTATTGAAATAAAGAAACGAATTCAAATTTAGTTCGAATTGCAGCGGTAGTATAGACATTTGGAATGCACTAAAATGTTGGTATGAGTAGGTTACATGCATTATACAGCAAGCAAAAAAATTTAATCAGACATAACATGGATTCATACTCCCTCCTTCCATCTATATAGGGCGTAATGAGATTTTTAAGACCGCCTTTGACTATTGACAAGATTAATAGTACATGGCATGCACAATGTGAAAATTATATCATTGAAAGAACCTTTCACAGACGAATTTAACGGTGTGCTTTGTGTAAGTTGCATGTCATATATCATTGCTCTAATATTTGGTCAAAGTTAGCATCGAAAAATGCATTAGGCCTTATATAGATGGAAGGAGGGAGTAGCTTTGAATAGCATTTGTATAGTAAAACGGGGCAAGACTCTCTCTATGTGTGGTGTGAATAGTTTTATTTTTTCGTTTTCTTTTTGGTTGAGGGAAGTGTGAATTGATTTGGTACGTACAAGTACAATATTACTACACGTTAGGCTTGTCCCTAAAGTTCAACCCGCGTCTTGTTATATCCCGAAAATTCAGATATCGTGCTCCCAAAACTGGCGCCTTCACAACCCGCATCTTGCTATCCCGAAATTACAACGCGCGCGAAAAGTCCCTCCAGGTGCCAAATCCTGACACGCGAAATCCCCCTTCTAACCCTGAGCCAAAAGGGCCGCTAGTTCAAATCGGTGGGGTACTTTTGTAACACGCCCTACATTTTGGACAAGCGCGTCCCTATGTCATGCTTCACCCCCTCCCATCGCCCCCTTTTCGCCATTCGAAATCCCAGGCCGCCATAACCTCTCCACTCCAGCCGCGAAACCCCACCCTCCTCCGTCCGCCACGTCACCGCTGCCCAGTCGGGGCCTCTTCCCCGACGATGTCATCCACCGCAACAGCTCGACATCCCTCGCCCACCTTCCCGGACGAGGATCCATCGTCCATCTCGCCGTCCCGCCGGTTCAGCCGCCCCGTCCTCCACCTCCGAGGAGCTTCTCCGACGATCGCCTCCTCTATCGCGGCTGCTCCATCCCCACAACGCCGCCTTAACCGGCTCCACCGGAACCGCAATATCCTCACCGACTCCTCGGACGAAGCCGAGGCCTACTCGGCGCCACCAAAGAGGTTGTACACTCATCGCATCACACCTTCTCCTTAACTCGACCTTCCGGCCCGACGATGCTCCATCCCGCACCCCCATGGAGCGGCTACCTTGAAGCCGGCGCCGCGGGCGACATCTCCACGGCGGCTCTCCCCTAGTGCGAGGCCCCTTCGGCGGCAACGTCCATACCAGTCGGATTTGCTGCTGCTCCGGCTCTCGCTCGCTCGCTCGTGCTGCTGCTGCTGCTCCGGCTCTCGCTCGATCGCTCGCTTGCCCAGCTACTGTTGCTGCTCTCCCCCTCGCTCATGCTGCTGCTCTGTTCAGGGTGGGGGCGGGGGGGGGGGGCTAGAGGGCTGCCCGGGGCGGCGGTGGCGAGTTGTTTCGGGGCGGCGAGGCGGCGCTGGGGCCGGCGGTTCGGCCGGTGGTGGCTGGCGGCTCAGGGGGGTGCAGGTTGAAGATGAACTGCAGGCCCTCCCTAAACTACATGTCAAGTGCCTCTCTGCTACCATTGCGTTCAGTTTCGACAGTAGCATTCAGATTCCACAGTAAATTTCAGTTTCGACAGTTAAGTTTAGAGTCAACAGATTTTACCTCATCTGTTGTAGTCAGGTGGTTTTTGGTGATGTTAATTTTACATCCATTTTACATCATCTATTGGAGATGCTATTAGAATCCCACTTGAGATTGACGATGTCTGTCTTGTGTTGCTTCAGCCTTGATGTCTTACGGCTCACCGGAGCTGCTCCAACGACAGAACGATCCATCACAACAGAGCAGTGCCCTGGACGCCGTCTACAGATTCCTCAGATCTTCCTCCACACCTTCGACAGCCACCTCTGCCTCAACTGCTTTAGCGACCAACCCAATGATGCTGAGGTCGACACGGCTACGGCAAAGAGGTTGTACACTTGTTGCATCACTTATTACTATACATTCACGTCGATCCATTAGGGCTATTTTGGTTCAACGGAAAAATGTCAATCCACTGATTGTTACCATCACTCTAAATTTCTACATGCTCTCCTTACATAATCTCACCATATTTTTTTCGTATGCATGTCAGATATTGTACACAGTCATTCTGAACATGTAGAGAAAAAGAGAAGAGTTTTGCGCGGCAATACAATGTCATGCAGACATCGCTCCATGGTGGGTTCAATGGCAAACCCTCCCCACCCCTCTCTAGATTGTAATCCAGAGGAAGATATCTGTTCTGAGGCGGATTCAGACGCTGCTGACCACTCCTATTTACCCCCAAGGTGTTTGCTCTACCTTGGCATGATGATGTTAGTCATATCATGCATATGTTGCCTTGCAGTGCCTACTTTTGACATCATATATGTCATCTGCTTAGTTTAGACATGTTCTGTAATGCCACCTGTTTAGTTTCTATATCATATATGGGAATTATGCAGTCTCATGTCTTTTAGCCAGCCATAATATATGTGAAATGTGCAATGCCATCCTGTTTAACCAGTCATCATATATTTGAATGATATATTGCCCATCCTTTTCTTCATTACATTTCCATTTGTTTTCAATGTTTGTACATTAAACTACTTTTCCTGTGAATCAGCCATTTGGGTGGGAGATGGAAAAATCTGGAGTGAAAACAAGGCCTTCAGAGCAGACAGTGCTACCTGTCGAAGCAGATCTCTTGTTGGGTCCCGATAGCTCCTCAGAAATGGATTCAGAGACAAATGACCAGTCCTATTCCCCCACTGAGGTGTATGCTCTAACTTGGCACGGTTATACTGCTCATATCATGCATACGGTGTCTTGCATTGCATAGTTTAGACATCATATACACAATATTCAACACCATGTTCTTAGTTCAGACATCATATCGAATGCCCTCTGTTTAGCATATAAATCACATATGTGAATTAAATGATGCGATCCTGATTACTTAGATAACATGTAGGTGAATTATGTTATGCGACCATGTTTAGTTATTCATCATATCTTTGAATTATGTTATGCTATGCTATCCAGTTTAGATAGACATCATATATGTGAAATTATGTCATGCTATCTGTTTTAGTTAAACAATATACATGTCAACTATTTCATGCCCTCTTTTTTCCACACTATCTATTGCATCTGTCTCTCATACAATGTCTGTACATTCAACTATGTTTCCTGTTTATCAGTCATTTCATTTAGAGCGGGTGATGCCAGTATCTAGCGGACTAAAAACATGGTCTTCAAATAAAATAGTGCTACCTCTTGGTGGAGATAGCACCCCGGTTGTACATGCACAAGAACCAACCCTACCACACATAACCCAAACTCTCGCAGATTGTACCCCTACTGCGATGGACAGAGAACCAGCTTCACCCAATCTAACCCCAACCCCAGCCGATAGTAACCCAGTTCCTGTTGACACAGCACCATCTCCACCACAGAGCTCCCAAACAAGAGCAGTTAGTAAGGCAGCTCCAGTGCCCAAAGGGCCAACACTATCATGGCGAACCCCAACTCCACCAGTTAGTACGCCTATTCCTGTGGAGGAAGCACAACCAGCTAGTCGTAGTTTAGCATCTATCGCATTTGATGTTGTTAAATCGTATGTGTGTATCTTCCCATCTTAGAAATATTATACTGAAGATGAAGGAAAATGCCAGTTGCAGGTGTTTGTCCAGGAGTTATGTGTAAGTAATGTTATTCATGGCAATTACTTTGCTTCGTCCCATACATCCTACCTCCATGATGGTTATAATACAACAAATTTTCCCAATTTTCTCTATAGAGAAGGACCGATTTGGAAACTCAGGATGAGATAACCTGTGCTAATACCTCTGCTATCTTCAAGAATGCTTGGTGGCGGTATCGGAATTACCTGAAGAAAACGTACTTCACCGGCAAACAAACTCATCAAATTCCCTTACGTTCTCCTGAGACACATTTACTGGACGATGACTGGGAACGCCTTGTTCTGTACTGGTCCCGAACCAAGAATGTGGTAAGGTCTATGAGCCCATTCTATTTTTAAGTATTATATTCTTCCGTCTTACTGTACTCTGTTCATGTAGAACAAGTGCCTAAACCTGAAGAACAACTATTCTAATTTAAGATTCCATTGCTATCATAGTTCAAAAAAGCGCTAGGCGTTAATTGTGCGTTTTGCCACCGCCTTGCGCTTTACTGACCAAAGCGCGTGATTATGCGCATTTATGCACATATTATGCGTAGTTATGCGCAATGCGTTTTGCCAACGCCTAGAGCCTAGGTGTGCTTAAGCGCTCGCTTAGGCGCGCCTTTTTTAACTATGATTGATTTGCTCTTGTATCACTGTATTTACTCATACAAACTTATTTTTAAGTTGAAGGATCCAATCGAAACTCCAATGGCATAGCAGGTATGTTCACGCATGTTTCCTTAACAGGTTTGCTCTTATCAATAGCTCCGTTGATTTCAATTTCAATTGTGTATACATTTGACTTTCATATCATGCACATTACTAGCATCACAACAGAGCCAATAGTGTTGTTGTACATGTAGACCCGTGGTACCCATCTGAAATCTTGTTGTGCCGTGTTGTTTCCCACGCTTTGTATTCTTTCACTGCTGCTTTGTCTTGAACTGATATGATTTGAACCGTGTCTCTATTTTGATTTGGTAAGACAATGCAGTGACCATAGGACATAGATATATGTTTGTTTGATGCTTTTATTATGTACTAGTACTTGGCAATAGAAAACTTGGTAGTTTAATCCTGTCCACCTTACTAATGAACTGGTTCACCGAAATGAGTTTCATATACTAGTACATGCTAAACTTGTTATGTGTCTGCTTGTTTCTTCTTTTAGAATGCTGACAGAATATTGGGGAAGAGTGCCTTATTAAGCAATGGTAAAGGAAGTAATGCAGATAAGGTTCAGGATAGTGACACATCCTTGTTGGTCTCCAACAAAGCTGATAAAACAGCTAAGGAAGACTATCTGAAGACAGCGAGACAACCCCAAAGTCTTGTCTTGGTTTAGTGTTCGAGTTGCTGGCCACTACCGCTTGCACAAGCTATTCAAACTCACTGTCTGAATCAGTTCGGTTTCTTGAGTCTCAACTACAAGCTGAAAGACATCGATCAGCTGTGCTGCGACAAGAAGCGGAAGGACTGCGGAAGTCCCTGGAGCATTCAAATGCATACTTTCTGGTGCAACAGCAAGCGTTGGAGGATTTTAGCGCCAAACGGAACAAAGCTAATCAGCTTGCTAAGCTTATTGCCAGCATGGTGGATACCCAGGATAATGTTTCTTGATCTCTTCTGAAGTTGTTTCAGTTATGCTGTTGTTTTGTTGCCGCGTTTATTTGCACTGGTGGCCAATTTTGACGGCCAGTGTATGTAATGTGCTGCTTTGTTCCCTATATTTGCACTGGTGGCGAACTTTGATGCCCAGTGGATGTAATATGTGTAATAGCGGTAATAGGCTAGCGTTAATTGCTTTCTTATTTATTTCCTTATTGTCTTGTTTAGTTGTTTGCTTGTAGTCACTGCAGTTGTTTTTCTATTTTTTTCTAGTGGCCGCAATAGCCTATTTTTGGTAACTAGGCCAAAATAATCATGGCAACACACGGACTGTTGTAACCATGGGCCTCCTGCAGGCCATATGATCCATCGGCCTTCTATACGGGCCTTAGGGTCCATGGGCCTTTTATGGGTCGTAGGGTCCATGGGCCTTCTACGGGCCGTACGATCCATGGGCCTTCTACGGGCCGTACTATCCATGGGCCTCATATGGGCCGTAGGATCCATGGGCCTTCTACAGGGCGTATCATCATTTCGCCAATCATGGGCTGTACTATTCGTGGACCATAACGGGCCGTTAATAGGCCGTATTTGATAACTCTATGAAAACAGCCCAACGTGTTTTTGACATGAAAACGGCCCAACGTATTAACGGTCCGCAAACGGGCCGACTGTAACGACGGGCTGAATTTGGCCCACAAACAGAAAATGATAGTAACGGGCCGTATGTAACCGAATGCTGCAAATGAGCCCAAGAATCAATGGGCCCTGAGAAGGCCGAAAGATAACTTGGGCTGGAAACGGCCCAATGGAATAAAGGGCCGTTAATGGGTATAAAGTTATACACTGTTCATTATAGGCCAGTTTCACCACGGGCCATTAATGGGCCAAGAGTTACAAAGGTCCTCATATGGGCCGAAAGAAGTCATGGGCCACACATGGGCTGGAAGTTAAAACGGGCTGAATCATATTGGACAGCCCAGATGACCCTACTGGGCCTAATTCGGATAGGGCGTAACGGGCCCTGGGTTAGCGGGCTGTAAATGGGCTATATGCAAACAGGCCGTTAACAGGCTTTTCGTGGGCCGGCCCGCCACCTTTTGACCAAGTCAAACGGGCCAGCCTTTTCACAGGAATGGGCCTCTGTTGGGCCGTGCCACGTGTCGCCGTATCATAGGCGCCTTCAGTCCAATGAGCGGATGACATCTGTCCCAACGGTGAGCCGACACGTGTTTCCTCCAGCCAATGATGATTTGACACGTGGAAAATCCCCATTGGTCGGGGCTTTTAACGGGTTATCGGATCCAAAACCCGACCCGATAGCTTAACGGTGTTCCGTTATGGTGGATGCCACGTGTCGGTCACCCTTGACGAAAAGCACTTCTGTGACGCGTGATTTATCGTCATGGAAGTGGACACTTCCGTGATGATAATTTAGGCAATGTCATGGAACACTTCTACGACAGCACAGGTGTGACTATCTTGATTCTGTCATAAATTTGTCATGGATGTACATGCATGACAGAAAACGTGACCTACTGTGACAAACATGTATCATCACGGAAGTGTATTTTTTTAGTGCCAGGAAGAGTCCTAATTTGTCTTTTCTAAAGATTTGGGGTTATGAAGCATTTGTCAAGCGACTTATGTCAAACAAGCTTACACCCAAGTCAGATAAATGCATATTCGTGGGATATCCGAGCGAAACCTTGGGATATAGCTTCTACAACCGGGAAGAGAACAAAGTGTTTGTTGCCCGGAATAGGGTTTTCCTTGAGAAAGAGTTTGTCAATCGGTAAGCCAGTGGGAGGTTGGTCCGACTCGAAGAAATTCAAGGACCACTCGGGGACGGCTCGGCTGGTGATGAGATCATACCGGAGTCAGTTAGGGAACCCGTAGTGGAAGTGACACCGGAACCACGGTGATCAGAAAGATTGTGTAGAGTGTGTGATGTATTGTTGCTAGAAAGCGATGAGCCGGACACGTATGCGGAAGCAATGGTGAGCCTGGATTCCGATGCATGGCTAGAGGCCATGAGATCCGAGTTAAAGTCCATGGATGAGAATCAAGTCTGGGACTTGGTTGATCTATCGCCTGGCGTAAAGGCCATTGGATGCAAATGGGTCTTTAAGAAGAAAGCCGATATGGATGGAAATGTTCCGATCCACAAAGCTCAGCTTGTCGCTAGAGGTTATGAACAAGTTCAAGGAATTGACTACGACGAGAATTACTCGCCGGCAGTGATGCTGAAGTCGGTGAGGATCGTACTAGCTATAGCCGCATATTTCGATTATGAGATATAGACGGATGTCAAAACGGCTTTCCATCATAGAAATTTAACCGAGGACATGTATATGATACAACTCGAGGGTTTTTTCGATCCAACTAGCGCTAAGGTATGCAAGCTCAAGAGATCCATTTATGGGTTGAGGCAAGCATATTGGAGTTGGAACATTCGTTTTATGAGGTCGTCACTAGTCTCGATTTCATCAAAAGCGAAGAGGACGTGGGGTTCCGGCAAACCCTTAAGGTTCGAACACCGGGGTGCACACGAAGTCTTTTCCTCCCACCGATCTACGCCCTAGATCGCTAAGATCTTGCGGGCGAACTCGACGCACTCGCAACGCAGAAAGACACAAGATTTATACCGGTTCGGGCCACCGTTGTGGTGTAATACCCTACTCCAGTGTGGTGGTGGATTGCCTCTTGGGCTGATGATGAACAATACAGTGGGAAGAACAGCCTCCTAAGGTTGAGGTGTTGTTGTGCTAGGCTAACTTGTGTGGGTGAGAGTGATCTAAGATGTCGTCTCTTTCCCCCCTGCCTATGGTAGTGGCTCGTTGATACGTCTCCAACGTATCTATAATTTTTGATTGCTCCATGCTATATTATCTACTGTTTTGGGCAATATTGGGCTTTATTTCCCACTTTTATATTATTTTTGGGACTAACCTATTAACCGGAGGCCCATCCCAGATTTGTTGTTTTATGCCTATTTCAGTGTTTCGAGGAAAAGGAATATCAAACGGAGTCAAAACGGAACGAAATTACCTGGAGAAGTTATTTTTGGAAAGAAACCTACCGGATAGACTTGGACCCTACGTCAGAAGATGAAGGATGTGCTCACGAGGGTAGGGGCGCGCCCACCCCCCTGGGACGCGCCCCCTGCCTCGTGGCCCCCCCTTCGGTCCACCGACGTACTCCTTTCACCCATATATACCTACATATCGTAAAACTTCTAGAACGGAGAATAGATCGGGAGTTCCGCCGCCAGAAGCCTTCGTAGCCACCGAAAACCAATCTAGACCCGTTCTGTCACCCTGCCGGAGGGGGCAATCCCTCTTCGGTGGCCATCTTCATCATCCCGGTGCTCTCCATGGAGAGGAGGGAGTAGTTCTCCCTCGGGGCTGAGGGTATGTACCAGTAGCTATGTGTTTGATCTCTCTCTCTCTCTCTCTCTCTCTCGTGTTCTTGAGATGATACGATCTTGATGTATCGCGAGCTTTGCTATTATAGTTGGATCCTTTGATGTTTCTCCCCCCTCTACTCTCTTGTAATAAATTGAGTTTCCCCTTTGGAGTTATCTTATCGGATTGAGTCTTTAAAGATTTGAGAACACTTGATGTATGTCTTGCCGTGCATGTCTGTGGTGACAATGGGATACCACGTGATTCACTTGATGTATGTTTTGGTGATCAACTTGCGGGTTCCGCCCATGAACCTATGCATAGGGGTTGGCACACGTTTTCGTCGTGATTCTCCGGTAGGAACTTTGGGGCACTCTTTGAGGTCCTTTGTGTTGGTTGAATAGATGAATCTGAGATTGTGTGACGCATATCGTATAATCATACCCACGGATACTTGAGGTGACATTGGAGTATCTAGGTGACATTAGGGTTTTGGTTGATTTGTGTCTTAAGGTGTTATTCTAGTACGAACTCTAGGGCTGTTTGTGACACTTATAGGAATAGCCCAACGGATTGATTGGAAAGAATAACTTTGAGGTGGTTTCGTACCCTACCATAATCTCTTCGTTCGTTCTCCGCTATTAGTGACTTTGGAGTGACTCTTTGTTGCATGTTGAGGGGTAGTTATGTGATCCAATTATGTTATTATTGTTGAGAGAACTTGCACTAGCGAAAGTATGGACCCTAGGCCTTGTTTCAACACATTGCAATACCGTTTACGCTCACTTTTATCACTTGCTACCTTGCTGTTTTTATTATTTCAGATTACAAATACCTTTATCTACTATCCATATACCACTTGTTTCACCATCTCTTCGCCGAACTAGTGCACCTATACAATTTACCATTGTATTGGGTGTGTTGGGGACACAAGAGACTCTTTGTTATTTGGTTGCAGGGTTGCTTGAGAGAGACCATCTTCATCCTACGCCTCCTACGGATTGATAAACCTTAGGTCATCCACTTGAGGGAAATTTGCTACTGTCCTACAAACCTCTGCACTTGGAGGCCCAACAACGTCTACAAGAAGAAGGTTGTGTACTTGTAGCGACCAGACCTCAAACGGTCTGATCTCTGTGCTCCGGTGTCATTCCTGGATCAGTAATGCTGACACCACACAGTACTCGGAGGATTTATAGCAGAGTAGCAATCAGACACTTATTACATCGAGTATCTCAATAAAGAACTTATTACAATAAGTATGGCTTAAGGCCATCTAATAACGATAACAGCGGAAGGCTTGGAAGATAAGTGAGTCCATCAACTCCAACGGCATCACTGAGTATAGGACCCACGACCTAAAAACTCATTAATCGTCATCTGAAAAGTCTGCATCATTAACATTGCAGCCCGAAAACGGGTCAGCACATGGAATATGCTGGCAAGGTAACACATAGAGAGTAATGGAATGAAACATCTATACTATATGCATATTTGGCTGGTGGGAAGCTCTATGGTTACAGTTTTGCGTAAAGCCAATTTTTCCCTACTTCAAAGGAATAGATTTATTTAACTATCCTGGTGGTTGTTAAACATTGAGAATGGTTGACAGCATTCTCAATCCCAATTAAGCATCATCATTAAACATAACCCAACAAAATTAATTTAGAGTAACATGTTGAGATTCACATGAAAATCCAGGTACTAGATACTCAAGATGTCCATAACCGGGGACACGGCTAACCATGATTAGTTTATTACACTTCTGCAGAGGTTTGCGCACTTTTCCCCACAAGACTCAATCGCCTCCGTTTGGTTTCTCGCACTACATGGTGTTTGAGAAGACGGATGACCGAGACATAGTCTTTCAGAAGCCTAGCACCTTACGATCGGGTAGACCGTACCACCTACATCCCCTACATCTGCTAGTCTACCACTGTAAGAGTTCGCACGACTTAGTCAACTATGCTAGAGCCCATAATAGCTTGTGGCTGCACACGGAAGTTTCTAGTATGAATAGTCTCATGATCCCTTTGAGCCTGGGTGGCGGTCCAAAAGAAAACAGGCAAGTCCTGGAATACCCAGGTGCCTCAATCCACCCAGATGTGTGTTTAAGTTGCCACCTTAGATAAACCATTAATTAACAATCTCACATCTGTCATGGATATCACTCACCCAATCCACGTCTACTAGCATAGCATGGCATAATAAGCAAACGTAGAAGTAACTCCCAAAGGTTTGATAATAAACAGGTAATAGGTACTACCTCATCTACTTCCCATCCCACAATTTAATTAGATCCTAATCATGCAATGTGTGAGGATTGATCTAATGCAATAAAACTGGGTAGTAGAAAAGGTATGATCAAAGTGTTACTTGCCTTGCTGATGATCCGGGAAACCTAATGATTCGAAGTAACAGGCGGTGCACTCCGGGTATTCTATCGCAGACAAACAAACAAGCATACAATAAGTACTCATATAATGCATAGGTTAAACTCAAATAAGAGATCTAACCAGAAGGTTCAACTTAAGAACTCCGGTTGGCAAAAAGAATCAAATCGAACGAAGCAACGAAAGTCAAATGGCGAAAGAAAACAACTTCGTTCTAGTAATCTGGATCTAGGGCAAATTTTATAGTAGCAAAATCTTGTTTAAGTTGGTTAAACGGATAGAGGGTTTCGAGACGAATCCCTGGGCGCTTGAATCGCCTGATTCCGATAAACGAGCGAAAAGTTAAACAAAAACGAAAATCGGATCAGGAATCGCGATCTGAAAAATCGCGAATTTAATCCGAGAAAAAGAAAAACGACGACGCCGAATTTTTTTTCTCTTTTTTTCGGCATGGAAAACGAGGCGCGACGAACCTCGGGCGGCGGGATCGTCGGCGGCGGGGGCTCCGGTGGCGCGCGCGGATCGAGGCGGGGCTGATGGGCTGGGGCGGCTCGGGGCGGCGCTATTTAAAGGCTGCCCCCGGGCGGTGTCCCGCTCGGGTACGGCCCGAAGTCGGTTCATTTTTTTAATTATTCCGCTCGGAAGAAAAATAAAAAGAAATACTAAACGGACTCCAAAAATTCCGAAATAAATTTTCACGGGCTTCTAAAATCAAGCCGCACAAGGTGAACATTTATTTGGGCCCTAAATGAAATTTTGAAAAACGCACATTTTTCCTAAATTCAAATAAAACACCGAAAAACTCCGAAATAAAATCTTATTTGATTTTTTATTAAATCCTCAATATTTCTTTATATTGGGAAAGTCATTTTATTCCCTCTCTCATATTTTTGTAATAGAAATAATTGATGATAAAATAAATAAAATCAAATGATCCTATTCTCAAAATTTGAGAGAACTCAAATATGAAAATAATGAAATCCCCAACTCTCTCCGTGGGTCATTGAGTTGCGTAGAATTTCTAGGATCAACCAAAATGCAAAATAAAATATGATATGCATGATGATCTAATGTATAACATTAGAAATTGAAATTTTGGGATGTTACAAACCTACCCCCCTTAAGATGAATCTCGCCCTCGAGATTCGGGTTGGCTAGAAAATAGGTGAGGGTGGTCTTTGAGTAAATCTTCCTCTCGTTCCTAGGTGGCTTCATCCTTCGTGTGGTGGCTCCACTGAACCTTGCAAAACTTGATAACCTTGCTGCGAGTAACTCGGCTGGCAAACTCGAGAATCTTAACTGGTTTCTCCTCGTAGGTCAAATCATTATCCAACTGAATAGTTTCCAATGGCACTGTGTCTCTCAATGGTATGTCAGCCATCTCCGCGTGACATTTCTTTAACTGAGAAACGTGGAACACATCATGTACTCCTGACAATCCTTCGGGTAATTCCAACTTGTAGGCCACTTCTCCCATACGCTCCAAAACTCGATATGGTCCTACAAATCGTGGTGCTAACTTCCCTTTAACTCCAAAACGCTTTGTTCCCCGAAGTGGAGATACTCGAAGATAAGCTCTGTCTCTGACTTCGTAAACTGTCTCCTTGCATTTAGAATCTGCATAACTTTTCTGTCTGGACTGGGCTACCTTGAGCCTATCACGAATCAGCTTCACCTTCTGTTCAGACTCTTTAATCAAGTCAGGACCAAACAACTGGCGGTCTCCAACTTCGTCCCATGACAACGGTGTCCTGCACCTCCTTCCGTACAAAGCTTCGAAAGGGGCCATCTTCAAACTGGTTTTGTAACTGTTGTTGTAAGAGAACTCTGCATATGGCAAATTATCGTCCCAACTAGGTCCATAATCTAGCGCACAAGCTCTCAGCATATCCTCCAAAATCTGATTGACTCTCTCGGTCTGTCCATCTGTCTGTGAATGAAAAGATGTACTGAATTCTAGCCTGGTACCCAAAGTTTCGTGCAACTGCTTCCAGAACTTTGAGGTAAACTGGGTTCCTCTATCTGATACGATACTCCTCGGAACTCCATGCAGACATAAGATCCTGGTCATGTATATCTTTGCCAACTTAGCACTGGTGTAAGTGGTCTTTACTGGGATGAAATGAGCTACTTTCGTCAATCGATCAACTACAACCCAAATCGAGTCATAGCCTGAACGAGTCCTAGGTAATCCCATGATAAAATCCATGCCTAACTTATACCACTTTCATTCGGGTATCGGCAATGGTTGTAACAATCCTGCTGGCTTCTGATGCTCTGCCTTTACTCTCTAACATACATCACAAACTGCTACATACTCCGCTATATCCTTCTTCATTCCGGTCCACCAGAAAATATCCTTCAAATCCAGATACATCTTGGTATTTCCTGGGTGAATTGAATATGGTGAGTCGTGTGCCTCTTGCAAAATCAACTTCCTGATCTCCGGGTCATTGGGCACGTAGACACGGTCTTCAAACCATAGGGTGTCGTGCTCATCCTCACGAAATCCTTTAGCTTTTCCTTTGCTCAGCTTCTCCTTTATAGCGGCAATCTCTTTGTCAGCTTTCTGAGCTTCTCTGATTCTATCCATCAAAGTTAACTGAATCTCCAATGCTGCTACATAGCCTCTCGGAACTATTTCCAAACATAGTTCACGAAGATTTTCTGCTAACTCCTTGGGTATTTCTCCCGTCATTAATGTATTGACATGGCTCTTACGGCTTAATGCGTCAGCTACTACATTAGCGTTTCCAGGATGATAATGCAATTTCATATCATGATCCTTGATAAGCTCCAACCATCTCCTTTGTCTGAGATTTAATTCCTTCTGTGTGAAAATGTACTTCAAACTCTTATGATCCGTGTACACCTCACAATGATTTCCAATGAGGAAATGTCTCCATGTCTTCAATGCATGCACTACGGCTGCTAACTCCAAATCATGCGTGGCATAATTCAACTCATGAGGCTTCAGTTGTCTTGAGGCATATGAAACAACTCTCCCTTCCTGCATAAGCACTGCTCCAAGTCCTCGACATGAAGTGTCGCAATACACCTCATAATCTTTGGTCTGGTCTGGCAAAATCAACACTGGTGAGGTAACCAAACGTTTCTTCAACTCCTGGAAACTAGCCTCACATTCCTCTGTCCATATGAACTTGGTATCTTTCTTCAACAACTCAGTCATAGGCTTCGCAATCTTTGAGAAATTCTCAATAAATCTCCAGTAGTATCCTGCGAGTCCAAGAAAACTCCGGATCTCTCCAACTGTTGTTGAGGCTTCCCACTTGGTCACGGTTTCAACTTTAGCGGGATCTACTGCTATACCTTCTCCAGATATAACATGTCCGAGAAATCCTACTTCCTTCAACCAAAACTCACATTTGCTGAACTTGGCATATAATTGATGTTCTCTAAGCTTTCCAAGTACCAAACGCAAATGCTCCTTATGTTCCTCTTCATTCTTCGAATAAACCAGGATATCATCAATGAACACTACGACGAACTTATCCAAAAACTCCATAAACACTTTGTTCATCATGTTCATAAAATAGGCAGGTGCGTTAGTCAGACCAAATGACATAACGGTATACTCGTACAGCCCATACCTGGTAGTAAAAGCTGTCTTAGGAATATCATGTTCTCGAATCTTCAACTGGTGGTATCCTGATCGCAGATCAATCTTGGAAAATACCTTAGCTCCTTGCAATCGATCAAACAGATCATTGATCATTGGTAATGGGTACTTGTTCTTGATCGTTACTTCATTCAATCCTCGATAATCAACAACCATCCTTAACGATCCATCCTTCTTCTCCACTAGTAATACTGGCGATCCCCAAGGTGAAGAACTTGGGCGAATATATCCTTTATCCAGTAACTCCATAATCTGCTTCTTAATTTCCACCAAATCATTTGTTGGCATCCTATTTGGTCTCTTTGATATTGGCCCTGTGCCTGGCAATAGCTCAATCAAAAACTCAATATCTCTATCCGGTGGCATGCCTGGCAACTCTTCTGGAAATACATCAGGGAAATCCCTCACCACTGGTACTTCCTCCTGCACAACTCCTGTTAGGCAATTTACTTGAGTCCTCTTTGGCACATGCCGGGATACATACTTGATCCTTCTCCCTTCTGGGGTGGTAAGCAAAATTGACTTACTAGCACATCCAATATTCCCTTCATACTTTGATAACCAATCCATGCCTAATATCACATCCAATCCTTGAGATTTCAATACAATTAGGTCTGAGGGAAAAACATAGTTACCGATCCTTAATGGTAACCGATCACACCATAGACTAGCCACATACTCTTCTCCGGGCGAGGTTACTAACATGGGTGACCTAAGGGCTTGGGTTGGTAGGTTATACTTATCCACAAATCCCCTTGAGATGTATGAATGCGATGCTCCGACATCAAAAAGAACGAGTGCAGTAAATGACTTAACCAAAAACTTACCTATTACTGCATCGGGCTGAGCTTCAATCTCCTCCATGCTAACGTGGTTCACCTGTCCCCTATTGAAAGGGTTCGGCTTCTTCCCAGAACTTCCATTGCTATTTCCATTTTGTAATTCAGGACATTCATTTGCATAATGTCCTGTCTTCGAACACTTAAAACATGTGACTTGGCTTAGGTCCTTCTTGGCTGGGGTTGAGGGGTTGGTTCGGTTCTAGCCGTTGCTTCCTCCATTGCCATTTCCATTCTTGGTGCCATTGTGATTGTGCAAGCTACCTCCTCCATGGGTATGCTAAAAATGTCCTCCCGGTCTAGGGGTAAAACGTGGCTTCTGCTGAGCTCCTGAATTATACTTTCCTTGTCCATACTTCCTCTTGCAATTCTCAATCTGCTGCTGCTTCCCTTCAATCATAAGAGCACGATCTACCAACTCCTGGTAGTTGTTGAAGGTGGCTACCATCAACTACATGCTCAACTCATCATTCAGTCCTTCTAGAAACTTTTCCTGCTTAGCTGCATCCGTAGCGACGTCATCTGGGGCATAACATGCTAACTTACTAAATTCCTCCACATACTGGCCAACTGTCCTTCCTCCTTGGCACAAGTTGCGAAACTCACGCTTCTTCATGGCCATAGCTCCTGCTGAAACATGGGCAGTACGAAAAGCCTGCTGAAACTGGTCCCATGTGACAGTGTCTACTAGGAAAGTGGCTGTGAAATTCTCCCACCATGATGCTGTGGGTCCTTCTAGCTGATGTGCGGCAAACTTCACCTTCTCCGCATCTATGCATCCTGCTGTGGTCAACTCCCTAGCTGTCTTGCGGAGCCAATCATCTGCTACTATCGACTCGCTGCTACTGGAAAACACCGGCGGATTCAGCCTAAGAAAACGGGCTAAGTGGTCAACAGGTGGTGGTGGTGGTGGTGGGTTGTTGTTGTTCCCCTGATTCTGATTCTGGACTAGCAACTGCATCAATGTGTTCTGCTGCTGGATCAACTGGGTGAGCTCCGGTGGAAAGGTAAATCCGGGGTCACGTCTCGGAGGCATCTGAGGGTTTAGAAAAGATGAGATATAAGAATAGAGGGGGTCTAAAGAGAAAACACTACCCATATGCACATGAGGCAAAAGCAAACAATTCACTTCAATCAATCAAACAAGGGCATACAATCGATCTATCTATCGCAAAAGTGCTTGGACTACTATATTTACATGGTGGACTACTACTACTAATGAGGTGGTCTACTAGAAATATTCTTCGGTTGCAGACTCCATGATATCTGTTCCAGCTTCATCAACATAGTCATCATCGCTACTATCTGGTTCCGAGTCGGTGCCATCGATGATGATGTAGTCTTCCGGGCTAATTTCCTGGGGTTCTTCGTCTTCATCTACTAGCGTAGGGTCTCCCATAAATATTCCAATCTTCTTGATCAGGTCGTCATTCTTCTCCACCAATACTTCAATTTCTTCTTCATAATCTTCGTGTAGCCTTGAGTTCTTCCTCCAGTTCCTTGATTCTAGTCTTTGCCTTCTTCAGGTCTATCATGTCGGCGCACATCTGGTTCTCCTGTCGTCAAATGTGCTGGTTTAGCTCCTGGATAAAAGCTGCAATTGATCTATCCTTCCTGGTGCTGATCATCTCCCAGTGTTCATCTCGACGCCCACAAATCTGGTAGATAGTATCCTTGAGATCCTTGCGGTAGACTTCTCCAATGCGTCCCATGGCGATGTGAGCTGCCATGCTCTTTCCTAGACTCCAAGTTGGTGCATCAAAAGAAAATTCTATGGGCTCAGTGACTGGCATGAACATCCTTCCTGGAACTTGAACTTGAATCATCCAGCGCTCTTCTTCAGGTAAAGTGGCGTTGTAGGTTCCCGTGAAGCTTGGTACTCCTATATGCAGGTATCTAGTGACTTCCTTCAAGTGTCGTCCAAAGGGTGTATCTTCATCCGGTTGCGTGAACTTATTCCTTGCATCCGCCATCCTAAAGAGTAGAAAAGATGAGAGGTCAGAAGAGAAGAGAGTGAATAGTGACCTAGGTCTTTAGCTTAGTGGTCGTGTCCTACAGTCAGCGTGTGCTCTGATACCATCTCTGTAGCGACCAGACCTCAAACGGTTTGATCTCTGTGCTCCGGTGTCATCCCTGGATCAGTAATGCTGACACCACACAGTACTCAGAGGATTTATAGCAGAGTAGCAATCACACACTTATTACATCGAGTGTCTCAATAGAGAAATTATTACAATAAGTATGGCTTAAGGCCATCTAATAACGATAACATCGGAAGGCTTGGAAGATAAGTGAGTCCATCAACTCCAACGGCATCACTGAGTACAGGACCACGATCTAAAAACTCATTAATCGTTGTCTGAAAAGTCTGCAACATTAACGTTGCAGCCCGAAAACGGGTCAGCACATGGAATATGCTGGCAAGGTAACACATAGAGAGCAATGGAATGAAACATCTATACTATATGCATATTTGGCTGGTGGGAAGCTCTATGGTTACAATTTTGCGTAAAGCCAATTTTTCCCTACTTCAAAGGAATAGATTTATTTAACTATCCTGGTGGTTGCTAAACATTGAGAATGGTTGAGAGCATTCTCAATCCCAATTAAGCATCATCATTAAACATAACCCAACAAAATTAATTTAGAGTAACATGTTGAGATTCACATGAAAATCCAGGTACTAGATACTCAAGATGTCCATAACCGGGGACACGGCTAACCATGATTAGTTTATTACACTCTGCAGAGGTTTGCGCACTTTTCCCCACAAGACTCGATCGCCTCCGTTTGGTTTCTCGCACTACATGGTGTTTGAGAAGACGGATGACCGAGACATAGTCTTTCAGAAGCGCTAGCACCTTACGATGGGTAGACCGTACCACCTACATCCCCTACATCTGCTAGTCTACCACTGTAAGAGTTCGCACGACTTAGTCAACTATGCTAGAGCCCATAATAGCTTGTGGCTGCACACGGAAGTTTCTAGTATGAATAGTCTCATGATCCCTTTGAGCCTGGGTGGCGGTCCAAAAGAAAACAGGCAAGTCCTGGAATACCCAGGTGCCTCAATCCACCTAGATGTGTGTTTAAGTTGCCACCTTAGATAAACCATTAATTAACAATCTCACATCTGTCATGGATTTCACTCACCCAATCCACGTCTACTAGCATAGCATGGCATAATAAGCAAACGTAGAAGTAACTCCCAAAGGTTTGATAATAAACAGGTAATAGGTACTACCTCATCTACTTCCCATCCCACAATTTAATTAGATCCTAGTCAGGCAATGTGTGAGGATTGATCTAATGCAATAAAACTGGGTAGTAGAAAAGGTATGATCAAAGTGTTACTTGCCTTGCTGATGATCCGGGAAACCTAACGATTCGAAGTAACAGGCGGCGCACTCCGGGTATTCTATCGCAGACAAACAAACAAGCATACAATAAGTACTCATATAATGCATAGGTTAAACTCAAATAAGAGATCTAACCAGAAGGTTCAACTTAAGAACTCCGGTTGGCAAAAAGAATCAAATCGAACGAAGCAACGAAAGTCAAATGGCGAAAGAAAACAACTTCGTTCTAGTAATCTGGATCTAGGGCAAATTTTATAGTAGCAAAATCTTGTTTAAGTTGGTTAAACGGATAGAGGGTTTCGAGACGAATCCCTAGGCGCTTGAATCGCCTGATTCCGATAAACGAGCGAAAAGTTAAACTAAAATGAAAATCGGATCAGGAATCGTGATCAGAAAAATCGCGAATTTAATCCGAGAAAAAGAAAAACGACGACGCTGAATTTTTTTTCTCTTTTTTTGTCATGGAAAACGAGGCGCGACGAACCTCGGGCGGCGGGATCGTTGGCGGCGGCGGCAGCGGCTCCGGCGGCGCGCGCGGATCGAGGCGGGGCTGATGGGCTGGGGCGGCGCTATTTAAAGGCTGCCCCGGGCGGTGTCCTGCTCGGGTAAGGCCCGAAGTCGGTTCGTTTTTTTTTAATTATTCCGCTCGGAAGAAAAATAAAAAGAAATACTAAACGGACTCCAAAAATTCCGAAATAAATTTTCACGGGCTTCTAAAATCAAGCCGCACAAGGTGAACATTTATTTGGGCCCTAAATGAAATTTTGAAAAACGCATATTTTTCCTAAATTCAAATAAAACACCGAAAAACTCCGAAATAAAATCTTATTTGATTTTTTATTAAATCCTCAATATTTCTTTATTTTGGGGAAGTCATTTTATTCCCTCTCTCATATTTTTGTAATAGAAACAGTTGATGATAAAATAAATAAAATCAAATGATCCTATTCTCAAAATTTGAGAGAACTCAAATATGAAAATAACGAAATCCCCAACTCTCTCTATGGTTCATTGAGTTGCGTAGAATTTCTAGGATCAACCAAAATGCAAAATAAAATATGATATGCATGATGATCTAATGTATAACATTCCAAATTGAAAATTTGGGATGTTACAGTAGTAGACATCAAGCTCTTTCTGGCGCCGTTGCCGGGGAGGTTAGCGCTTGAAGGTATATCTTTAGATCTTGCAATCGAGTCTTTTAGTTTCTTGTTTTGTCACTAGTTTATTTTATAAAAGAAAAATATAAAAAAATGGAATTGAGTTTGTCTCATACGCTTCACCTTTTTAATATCTTTCATGAGTATGATGGAAAGAATAATTGTGCTCAAGTGCTAGAAGAAGAGATCTCTAAAATGTTTGGCACTAAATATTTGAATGATGAGCCTGATTGCAATGTTGTTAGTACGAATTCTTTGAATATCCATGATGCTAATGATGATTGCACTAGTTATGATGAAAATGCCTCCTATAAACATGTCAATTTTTGTGGAGTAGACTGGGTTTGCAAGTACACACCAAATAGGGAATATAGATATTGCAAGAGGCATAAGTATGTAGAAACCAAATTGTTGCAAGAAGAGCTAGATGAATGTGCTGAAAATTTATCTTTTCTTAGCCCTACTTGTGAACTTTGCAATGAACGTGATCATTTTAGTACCCAATGCAAAAAAATTCATGAGCGTGTCGTTTCCAAAATTTGTGATGACTTGATTTCCCTTGCACATCATAACGAACTTAGTTTGCTCTTGGGTTATGAAGAAATTAAACGTAGAACTAAGGATATTTCAAAATTTGCCCTTGATAAAGTTCTTCATTTTGATCTAGAGGAAATTTATATGTATTGCGCGGTGAATTGCATTGAAATCCTTATATTACCAATTACATAAAGAAAAGAAAACAAATAGAAGATGAAGATAATGCTAACGAAAGGGAAGAGACTTCCCAATATTCTCCTATTATTTCTTATGATGAATCAGGTAATGAAGAGGAGCCCCCTATTCAACCAATCTCATTAATAAGGAGCTCCAAAAAGAGGATTGAACCCACACATGATGTGGTGAAGAAGAAGAAAAGAAAAAGGAAGAGAGGTAAAAAGGTATCTCTCCCAAATAAAGTTGCTCCTATTATTGCTGTGCCTCATGAAAATGATACACTTGATGATGATATCGTTATGCCTATTGCTTGTTGTGATGATTATGATTGGGAAGATAATGACACTTCTTATGATCTTGGAAATCTTTTTGGCACTTGCTTGGAAGAATATTATAATTGCTATACTATTGGTGCTATCTATACTATTAATGATGAGAGTGATTATGCTTATGATATGAAAAGGCCCAAGCTTGGGGAAGCTATGTTTGATGAGGATGACATATTTGAGAATAGATTTGCTGCAATTAATGTTTGTCCCAAGCTTGGGGATGCTATGTTTAATAATGATGATATTTTTAGCCTCTCAAGTTTTGATATGCGAAGTTGTTATGATGATAGCATGCCTTCTACTTATGATGATTATTGTGATAAAACTTATGCTATAAAGAGTAGTAATGATTATATTTATAAAACTTGTCATGATTATGAGTACCATTTCTCTAAACATTATTCCTTTAACGTGGAAACAATTTATAGTATTCAAGTCTCTTATGATACTCCCACTATTCCGAATGAGAAGAATTTTGCTTATGTGGAGAGTAGTAAATTTTCTATGCAAGTAGATCATGAAAAGAATTATTTAGGTGATGGTTCTATTTTTGAATTCATTCATTATGCTACTGAAAATTATTATGAGGGAGGAATATATGCTTGTAGGAATTGCAATAATATCAAATTTCCTCTCTATGTGCTTAAAATCTTGAAGTTATGCTTGTTTTGCCTTCCTATGCTAGTTGATTATTGTTCCCATAAGTTATTTGCTCACAAAATCCCTATGCATAGTAAGTGGGTTAGACTTAAATGTGATAGTAATATTCTTCATGATGCTCTCTTTATGTTTCAATTCTTATCTTTTATGTGAGCATCGTTGAAATCATCATGCCTAGCTAGGGGCGTTAAACGATAGCGCTTGTTGGGCAGCAACCCAATTTTATTCTTGTTCCTTGCTTTTTGCTCCTGTTTAGTAATAAATAATTCATCTAGACTCTGTTTAGATGTGGTTTTATGTGTTTAAGTAGTGTTTGTGCCAAGTAGAACCTTTGGGAAGACTTGGGTGAAGTCTTTATGATCATGCTGTAAAAAACAGAAACTTTAGCGCTCACGAGAATTGCTGCCATTTTTATTTGGAGAGTGATATTGAGTTAATTATTTTTGAATATGATTAATAGACAAATTAATCAGGTCCAGCAATTTATTTGAGAATTTTATGAGTTCCATAAGTATACGTTTGATCCAGATTACTACAGACTTTTCTGTTTTTGACAGATTCTGTTTTTCATGTGTTGTTTACTTATTTTGATGAATCTATGGCTAGTAAAATAGTTTATAAACCATAGAGAAGTTTGAATACATTAGGTGTAACATAAATATAAATAAATAATGAGTTCATTACAGTACCTTGAAGTGGTGATTTATTTTCTTATACTAACGGAGCTTACGAGTTTTCTGTTAAGTTTTGTGTTGTGAAGTTTTCAAGTTTTGGGTAAGGATTCGATGGACTATGGAATAAGGAGTGGCAAGAGCCTAAGCTTGGGAATTCCCAAGGCACCCCAAGGTAATATTAAAGGATAGCCAAGAGCCTAAGCTTGGGGATGCCCCGGAAGGCATCCCCTCTTTCGTCTTCGTTCATCGGTAACTTTATTTTGAGCTATATTTTTATTCACCACATGATATGTGTTTTGCTTGGAGCATCAATTTATTTTGTTAGGATTTTCTTCTGTTATCTAGAACAATGTTTTGCATCTTTTATTCCAATAAAAGTGGCATTGATAGTCTTTACTATGCCTATGTTACAAGTACACATGTTGCTGTTTGAAAACAGAAAGTTTACCTCTGTTGCAATAATTCCCTAGAAAACACAGAATGTGATAAAATGTTGAAACCTTTTGCATATTAAGCTCTGATAAATTTAATACAGTGGGAATTTTCTTTCATAATTTTTGGAGCTAGGTAAGTATCGATGTTGCAGCATTCTTTACAGACTATCCTGTTTAGGCAGATTGCTGTTATGTTTGCATTGTTTGCATATGTTTGCTTCTTTAATGATTCTATTTGAGGATAGGACTATTAAATATGCAGAGGCATTTAGTATGCAATGTTGAATAACAATTTTAGTGATTTGCTACAGTAGAGTATGATAAGGTTTTGGCAATGGTTTATACTAACTTATCTCGCGAGTCCTTGTTGAGTTTTGTGTGGATGAAGCTTTTGAGATTTAGGGAGACCGTGATATGAGAGTAATTAAGGAGATGCAAAAGCTCAAGCTTGGGGATGCCCAAGGCACCCCAAGATAATATTTCAAGAATTCTCAAGCATCTAAGCTTGGGGATGCCCCGGTTGGCATCCCACCTTTCTTCTTCAACAACTATCGGTTAGTTTTGGTTGATCCTAAGCTTTTGCTTCTTCACATGATGTTTGCTATTCTTAGAATGTCATTTTATTTTGCTTTGCTTGCTGTTTGAATAGAATACCAAGATCTGAAATTATTAAATGTTAGAGAGTCTTCACATAGTTGCATAATTATTCGACTACTCATTGATCTTCACTTATATCTTTCGGAGTAGTTTGTCATTTGCTCTAGTGCTTCACTTATATCTTTTAGAGCATGGTGGTAGTTTTATTTTGAAGAAATAGATGAACTCTCATGCTTCACTTATATTATTTTGAGAGTCTTAAATAGCATGGTAATTTGCTTAAAATCCTAATATGCTAGGTATTCAAGAATAATAAAATTCTCTTATGAGTGTGTTGAATACTATGAGAAGTTTGATACTGGATAATTGTTTTGAGATATGGAGATGGTGATATTAGAGTCATGCTAGTTGAGTAGTTGTGAATTTGAGAAATACTTGTGTTGAAGTTTGTGATTCCCGTAGCATGCACGTATGGTGAACCGTTATGTGATGAAGTCGGAGCATGATTTATTTATTGATTGTCTTACTTATGAGTGGCGGTCGGGGACAAGCGATGGTCTTTTCCTACCAATCTATCCCCCTAGGAGCATGCGCGTAATACTTTGCTTTGATAACTTGTAGATTTTTGCAATAAGTATATGAGTTCTTTATGACTAATGTTGAGTCCATGGATTATACGCACTCTCACCCTTCCACACTTGCTAGCCTCTCTAGTACTGCGCACCTTTCGCCGGTACCATAAACCCACCATTTACCTTCCTCAAAACAGCCACCATACCTACCTATTATGGCATTTCCATAGCCATTCCGAGATATATTTCCATGCAACTTTCCACCGTTCCATTTATTATGACACGCTTCATCATTGTCATATTGCTTTGCATGATCATGTAGTTGACATCGTATTTGTGGCAAAGCCACCATTCATAATTATTCATACATGTCACTCATGCATCATTGCACATCCCGGTACACCGCCGGAGGCATTCATATGGAGTCATATCTTGTCTTAAGTATCGAGTTGTAAATCTTGAGTTGTAAGTATATAAAAGTGTGATGATCATCATTATTAGAGCATTGTCCCAGTGAGGAAAGGATGATGGAGACTATGATTCCCCCATAAGTCGGGATGAGACTCCGGATGAAAAATAAATAAAAGAGGCCAAAGAAGCCCAAATAAAAAAAGAGAAATAAAAGAGGCCAAAGAAGCCCAAATAAAAAAACAGAAAGAAAAGAGGCCATAAAAAAGAGAAAGGGACCAAATAAAAAAAATAAAAAATCAGAGAAAAAGAGAGAAGGGGCAATGCTACTATCCTTTTACCACGCTTGTGCTTCAAGGTAGCACCATGATCTTCATAATAGAGAGTCTCCTATGTTGTCACTTTCATATACTAGTGGGAATCTTTCATTATAAAACTTGGCTTGTATATTCCAATAATGGGCTTCCTCAAAATTTCCTAGGTCTTCGTGAGCAAGCAAGTTGGATGCACACCCACTTAGTTTCTTTTTGAGCTTTCATACATTTATAGCTCTAGTGCATCCGTTGCATGGCAATCCCTACTCACTCACATTGATATCTATTGATGGGCATCTCCATAGCCCGTTGATACGCCTAGTTGATGTGAGACTATCTTCTCCCTTTTTGTCTTCTCCACGACCACCATTCTATTCCACCTATAGTGTTATGTCCATGTCTCACGCTCATGTATTGCGTGAAGATTGAAAAAGTTTGAGAACATCAAAAGTATGAAACAATTGCTTGGCTTGTCATCGGGGTTGTGCATAATTTAAATATTTTGTGTGGTGAAGATAGAGCATAACCAGACTCTATGATTTTGTAGGGATAGATTTCTTTGGCCATGTTATTTTGAGAAGACATAATTGCTTAGTTGGTATGCTTGAAGTATTATTATTTCTATGTCAATATGAACTTTTGTCTTGAATCTTATGGATCTGAATATTCATACCACAATTAAGAAGAATCACATTGAAATTGTGCCAAGTAGCACTCCGCATCAAAAATTCTATTTTTATCATTTACCTACTCGAGGACGAGCAGGAATTAAGCTTGGGGATGCCTGATACGTCTCCAATGTATCTATAATTTTTGATTGCTCCATGCTATATTATCTACTGTTTTGGGCAATATTGAACTTTATTTTCCACTTTTATATTATTTTTGGGACTAACCTATTAACCTGAGGCCCAGCCCAGATTTGTTGTTTTATGCCTATTTCAGTGTTTCGAGGAAAAGGAATATCAAACGGAGTCAAAACGGAACGAAATCAACTGGAGAAGTTATTTTTGAAAGGAAACCTACCGGATAGACTTGGACCCTACGTCAGAAGATGAAGGACGTGCTCACGAGGGTAGGGGGCGCGCCCACCCCCCTGGGGCGCGCCCTCCTGCCTCGTGCCCCCCCCCCTTCGGTCCACCGATGTACTCCTTTCACCCATATATACCTACGTATCGTAAAACTTCCAGAACGGAGAATAGATCAGGAGTTCCACCGCTAGAAGCCTCCGTACCCACCGAAAACCAATCTAGACCCGTTCTGTCACCCTGCTGGAGGGGGCAATCCCTCTCCGGTGTCCATCTTCATCATCCCGGTGCTCTCCATGACGAGGAGGGAGTAGTTCTCCCTCAGGGCTGAGGGTATGTACCAGTAGCTATGTGTTTGATCTCTCTCTCTCTCTCTCGTGTTCTTGAGATGATACGATCTTGATGTATCGCGAGCTTTGCTATTATAGTTGGATCCTATGATGTTTCTTCCCCCCTCTACTCTCTTGTAATAAATTGAGTTTCCCCTTTGGAGTTATCTTATTGGATTGAGTCTTTAAAGATTTGAGAACACTTGATGTATGTCTTGCCGTGCGTATGTGTGGTGACAATGGGATACCACGTGATTCACTTGATGTATGTTTTGGTGATCAACTTGCGGGTTCCGCCCATGAACCTATGCATAGGGGTTGGCACACGTTTTCGTCGTGATTCTCCGGTAGGAACTTTGGGGCACTCTTTGAGGTCCTTTGTGTTGGTTGAATAGATGAATCTGAGATTGTGTGACGCATATCGTATAATCATACCCACGGATACTTGAGGTGACATTGGAGTATCTAGGTGACATTAGGGTTTTGGTTGATTTGTGTCTTAAGGTGTTATTCTAGTACGAACTCTAGGGCTGTTTGTGACACTTATAGGAATAGCCCAACAGATTGATTGGAAAGAATAACTTTGAGGTGGTTTCGTACCCTACCATAATCTCTTCGTTCGTTCTCCGCTATTAGTGACTTTGGAGTGACTCTTTGTTGCATGTTGAGGGATAGTTATGTGATCCAATTATGTTATTATTGTTGAGAGAACTTGCACTAGCGAAAGTATGAACCCTAGGCCTTGTTTCAACACATTGCAATACCGTTTACGCTCACTTTTATCACTTGCTACCTTGCTGTTTTTATTATTTCAGATTACAAATACCTTTATCTACTATCCATATACCACTTGTTTCACCATCTCTTCGCCGAACTAGTGCACCTATACAATTTACCATTGTATTGGGTGTGTTGGGGACACAAGAGACTCTTTGTTATTTGGTTGCGGGGTTGCTTGAGAGAGACCATCTTCATCGTATGCCTCCTACGGATTGATAAACCTTAGGTCATCCACTTGAGGGAAATTTGCTACTGTCCTACAAACCTCTGTACTTGGAGGCCCAACAACGTCTACAAGAAGAAGGTTGTGTAGTAGACATCACTAGTCCTACTTATAGAGGCCCTGGTCCTCTTCCCAAAACTGAGCGGGAAGGGAGCCAACAATGGCGGGCAAATTTGAAGGGGGACAAATAGTACAAGCTATCCTGACAAAAGGTGGTCTGCGCCTGTGAAAGGCTCTGGTGGTGACGCTGTCTTGGGCTCCACGATGACCTCCGTCTTGCCGTCCTTCTGGTCATGGTCCCGTTGCACCAAAATGGCAACCTTTGCCTGATGCCTCGGTACTCCTCGCCTGCGCTGGTTTCCTTAGCACCAAAGAGGAAACAAGGATGCTGCGTGCGCTAGCGCCTTCCTGGCGCCCTCCTGGTGTCGATTTTCATGGCTCACGTCACGAGAGACTCATGAGGTTCGCCTCGCCTTGATATCTCCGCTCCTCATGAGCCTGCCTGATTAGGCTGCTCCAGAGGAGGTCTTGTGTCGTCCGCCTCGCGAGGCTTGGCCCCTCGCGAGGGTCTTGGATGCCTTGTTGATGAAGATGGGCCGTACGACCTGCTGGCTTGGCCACGCAGCGAGCCGCAGGCAGGCAAGTCTGGGGACCCCCGTTCCCAGAACGCCGACAATCTTGTATGTGGATGACATACTACTGATCAGAAATGATGTTTTGATATTGAACCTGGTTAAGGAATCATTGAATGGAAATTTTTCAATAAGAACCTTGGTGAGGCAGTTTACATTTTAGGCATAAAGATCTATAGAGGTAGATCGAGGAGGCTGCTCGGCTTGAGCCAGAGCACGTACATAGATAAAGTGTTGAAGCGGTTCAACATGAGTGAGGCCAAGAAAGGGTTCTTGTCTGTCTCACATGGTATAAGGCTAAGCGAGACTCAGAGTCCTTCGACACCTGATGAGCAAAGCAAGATGAGTCAGATTCCGTATGCCTCGGCAATTGGATCCATCAAGTATGCCATGATATGTACATGGCCTGATGTTGCTTTTGCAATAAGCCTAGCAAGTAGATACCATGCCAACCCAGGTGAGAGTCACTGGGTAGCGGTAAAGACTATTTTGAAGTACCTGAAAAAGGACTAAAGAGACGTTCCTAGTTTATGGAGGTGAGGAAGAGCTCATCATAAGGGGTTACGCCGATGCTAGTTTCCAAACCGACAGAGATGATTGTCGATCACAGTCCGGATTCGTGTACGTCATGAACGGAGGAGTGAGCTGGATGAGTCCCAAGCAAGATACGGTGGCCGATTCTACCACAGAAGCCGAATACATTGCGGCTTGTGAAGCTGCAAAGGAAGGTGTTTGGATCCGGAACTTTCTGGATGATCTTGGTATTTTCCCAGCCTTGGTAAAACCGTTGGACCTTTATTGTGATAATTCTGGTGCCATCGCACAAGCCAAGTGTCACGCCCAATATGCGATCCTATCTGAGAGGAACTGAAGGTCCCACCAAGGATAGAGCCGCATATTGAAATGCTTTTGCAAGGTGGGTATGATTACATCATACCATTACATGATAGTTGGGATACATGCAAAGGCGTACTAATGCCACAAGAATACATCAAACAACATACATGAGAACAACACCCGACTACGAATGAAACACAATTAGAAACTCAAACGACATCCACCCTGCTAGCCCAGGCTGCCGACCAGGAACCTATCCCCTGAACAAAGGAGAAGCAGAAGAAGAACTCCAAAACAAGTAACATCACTCTCACATCATGATCATCACATTACCTGTACCTGCAACTGTTGTTGTAGTAATCTCTGAGCCAGGAGGACTCAGCAGTCCCATTACCATGGGTATCAAAACTAGCAAAGCTTAATGGGTAGGGAAAGGATAAGTGGTGAGGTTGCAGCAAGCGACTAAGCATTGTATGGTGGCTAACTTATGAGTACAAGAGTAAGATGAGAAGCTACACAAACGGCCGTGAACTAGTAATGATCAATAAGTGATCCTGGACTACTTACGTTCAAACATAACCCCACCGTGTTCTCTTCTCAAATCCACTTGAAAAGAGACGGTCACGGTCACGCACACGGTTAGTGTATTTTAATTCGAATCTGGTGTCAAGTTCTGTATAATCGGATATTAAAAATTCCCATCTGCCACATAACCATGGGCATGGCTCTCGAAAGTTTAAACCCTGCAGGGGTGTCCCAACTTAGCCCATGATAAGCTCATGATCCACAGAGACAATCCTCCATCTCGGAACAACCCGATCAGACTCGGGATCCCGGTGCACAAGACATTTTGACAATGGTAAAACAAGTCCAGCAAGACCTCCCGACGTGCCAACACCCTGATAGTAGCCATGTGTATCTCGTCTCAGGCCACGACCGGATGAGCTAAGCTTACGGTTGGTTGAGACCCAAGTTGCCAAGGGGGAGCCACAAGGTGCTCTAGTTTGGACCAGCGACAACAGCACTACCCCCTGTATTATGTTGAATAACGAACCTCGGGTAGCGCTAACTCCCTATGCATCAAATTTATTATCATGTTTAGTTATTATGTTGAGAAAATGGTAAAACCAATGTTGGGCCTTGCTGGAAGAGTTTTATTCAAAGCGAACTGTCAAGAGGGGGCCATAAACCCTCACCATGTTAGGGACGCAAAATCAAGAAATATAACACCGGTGTGACGAAAACTAAGGCGGCAAGAGTGGAACAAAACACCAAGGAAAAGGCTAAGCCTTCCACCATTTACCAAGTATATAGATGCATTAATTAAATAAGAGATATTGTGATATCCCATGATATCCATGTCCCAACATGGAACAACCTGCAACTAGCAACGCTATAAGAGGGCTGAGCAAAGCGGTAACATAGCGAAACAATGGTTTGCTAGGATGGTGAAAAGGTTAAAGGTTGTTTCATGGCGTATTGGGAGGCTCGATAAACAAGTGGTAGGTAGCTCAACATAGCGATAGCATCGAGACAACTAGCATAGCAAAGATAGTAGTGAGATCCAAGGTGATGGCCATCTTGCCTGAAATCCCGCTAGGAAGAAGATCGAATCCATGAAGTAGACAAACCAACGTAGTCGAACGAATCCTCACAATCGCAACGTCATGGGAACTATCGAGAAGAAGCACAACCGGAAAGAAGCAAACAACATGGTAAGCAACCATCACATAAGCATGGCATGATGCACAACCAAGTATGATGCGTGTCCGGTTTAATGATTCATGGCATGACAAAGTGCAACAAACAATACTACAAATTAAGTGGAGCTCAATATGCAACGAGTTGCACATTGAAGAAACACCACATTCATTTATTTAGTTCTATCCCATTTATGTACCCAACAAAATTAAACGTTGTTAAACATGGCAAGAGGTGAAGCATGAGCAAACTAACTATCTAGGCAAGGTTAAATGAGGCCGGGAACAACAAACAACAATTCCGGAAAATCCTCATATGCTTATTTCGAATTTGGTACAGTTCTTCCCTAAATCATATTTATATGTTACTAAACAGTAAAATAAAGTGCACCATGATAATCTATGCATTTTTCTACCCCATTTACATATGAAGTTTATTTAATTCGGAGCTACGGTTATTTAGTTATGAAACAAACCATTTTAGCATGTCATTTATGCAAATTAAATGCAAACAACAAGTTAAACATTTTTAAACATGGATGAAAGATGCAAATTGTGAAAGTACATGAAATTCTATGCATTTTACATATATAGTTTGTTTAGTTTGGATGCATGCATATTTAGCTATAGACAATTTAAAACAATGGCAATTCTGGATTCGAACCGCAGACCCCCTGATTGTGTGCACAAGCGAACAACCAATAGGCTAGATGATCTGATTGTGCTAGAACATAGTGGCAACCGCAAATAACCTCTGCATGCCAAAATGGATCTAGGAAAAGAACAAAGCTTTAGATATGAAGGAAGTTGCTCACAGCGGGGAAACAAAGAGGCCGGCGGCCATGGCGTTGTTGCAAGTTGGTTGGCTGCGGAAGCAAAAGAAGTTGGGCGCCACTGGCCTTGCGGCCCTTGTGCACACTCGGGCGTGATCGAGGTAGGGGATCGAGCAGGCGACTGGAGGCAACGCTCAAAGTCGAGCTGACGGTGCTGTGAAGACAAGAGATAGAGAGAGCAGCGTGAGAAAGAGCCAGGGAGGAAGAGGGGAAAAGAGAAGGGAGAAGCAGGGGCACACATGAACTCGTGGGGCTTCGTTCGGCGGCCGAGCTGGCTATAACGGGAGGAGGCCCGGGCACGAGTCAAATTCCACTACGCGGGACTGACGAGCTTGAGGCGCTCGGGCGCCATGGCTGCTCCAACTCCCTGTGAACAAACAGAGAGCGAGAGAGATGAGACCGGGGGGGAGAGAGAAGGAAACATGTGAAGGCATCGTGGGCTTGGAGGAGAGGGACGGCGAGTGGCTGATCAGCCGGGATGTTCTTTGTCCCGTGAAGAAGAAGACAAATGTCGAGGTCGCCGTGTAGAGGATCCCGTCCATCTATGGGCGTGGATCGGTAGAGGAAGTCGATAGGGCGACGGAGAAAATGATGGAGAGGAACTTGAGGTATGCCGGCCGTGGGGACGATGATGGACGTCGACTGTTTCTTTCTCTCCTCTTGGTGCTCTGTTCTGAGGAAGAAGAAGCAGGGTGTTGTAGGGCAAAACCCTAGAGGGGATCTTTTCACACTTGGAGGGGGAAAAGAGGAAGAACACTCAAGAACACAAGGCACAAAACACTCAAACAAACCCAAATATCACATCCACTAGAGTAGCATACATGAGATCCACAAGATTACATGAACAATTCAAGGAAAATAGCACTAGGTAAGTTCTTCCCATTAGGTGAGGTCTTGATCTTGATCTTCTCGAAGAGGAGGGCTTGATAATCCCAAGGATTCTTCCCAAGAGGGGTCTTGATCTCCACGAGAAGGGGATACAAGGAGCAAAGCTCACAAATGTCTCACATATACTTTGCTAACCCTAAACATGGTTCTAGGTATGACTTATATAGCCTTGAGTCGAAGGAGATGAAGAGGAGGGCGAAATGCAATCTCAGCCGGCCATCCTGGGAGGCCTGTGCGCACGAGGTAAGTTGGGCCCGTGCGCACAGGGGTCCCGTGGGCACAGTACACGCCCGTGTGCACGGGGTGCTCCAGTGCCAACTTCCTGGGCAGTCCATGGGCACGAGGTCTCGGGGGCCCGTGCGCACGGGGTCACCTGGGACTTCCAGTGTTGCTGCTCTTGCGCTCCATCTTGGTTCGTGTGGCCTTGTGGTGGTCCTCCTTCTCCTTGGGGATGCTCTTGAGCCTCATGGTGGTGTTCCTCTTTGTACCTAATGAGACATATCATATTTGGGTGAGGTAGCAACCAAGTCCCATTCGTATCCGTATGCAAGTCAAGTAGGAAGGAGTTCACCTCAGTTTCCAAAGCACGTGCTCTCGCTCTTGTGACAGGTCCACGTGGGGCTTGATGTGTTGGTGTAGAGTCCATGGGGATGGTGGAAGGATGCTCCGCATCATCCTCCCCCCTTGGGAGAGATCCGACCACGGATCATGATCGTCATCACCATGGTACTTGGCCAAATCTTTGACATTGAAGATGTCTCTCACGTTGTACTTGTCGCGTGGGAGGTCAATCTTGTAGGTGTTGTCGTTGTAACGTGCAAGCAACTTGAAGGGTCCATCGGCTCTCGGGAGTATTTTGGACGTTCTTTACTTGGGGAAACGGTCCTTGCGTAGATGTATCCATACTTGATCACCCGGTTGGAACACCATTGGAGACTTGTGGGTGTTGAGCTTGGAGGCGAGTCGTTGTACGTGGCGCTCGATCGTAGAACGTGTTTCTTCATGCATCTTCTTGAGGTAGGCGGCTCTTGTACTAGCGTCCATGTTTGCTCGTTCTTGAAGCGGTAGAGGAAGGATGTCCAATGGCGACAATGGGTTGAAGCCGTAGACAACCTCGAAGGGGGACTTGCCAGTTGTAGAGTGTCTTGCACGGTTTTAGGCGTACTCGGCGATAGGTAGGCACTCCTCCCACTCCTTGATATTCCTCTTGATCAACACGCATAGGAGAGTGGCAAGCGTCCGGTTGGTGACTTCCGTTTGGCATCGGTTTGAGGATGATACGTGGTGGAGAAGAGGAGCTTGATTACGAGCTTGGCGCAAAGTGTCTTCCAAAAGTAGCTTAAGAACTTGACGTCCCGGTCCAACACAATTGTCTTTGGCATGCCGTGCTATAGGATAACGTAGTAATTTCAAAAAAATCCTACGCACACGCAAGATCATGGTGATGCATAGGAACGAGAGGGGAGAGTGTTTTCCACGTACCCTCGTAGACCGAAAGCGGAAGCGTTAGCACAATGCGGTTGATGTAGTCGTACGTCTTCACGATCCGACCGATCAAGTACCAAACACACGGCACCTCCGAGTTCAGCACACGTTCAGCCCAATGACATCCCTCGAACTCTGATCCAGCCAAGTGTTGAGGGAGAGTTTCGTCAGAACGACGGCGTGGTGACGATGATGATGTTCTACTAACGCAAGGCTTCACCTAAGCACCGCTACAATATTATCGAGGTGGACTATGGTGGAGGGGGGCACCGCACATGGCTAAAAGATCAAGCGATCAATTTTTGTGTCTCTAGGGTGCTCCCTGCCCCCGTATATAAAGGAGCAAGGGGGGAGGTGTGGCCAGCCTAGAGGGGGCATACCAGGAGGAGTCCTACTCCTACCGGGAGTAGGACTCCCTCCCTTTTCCTTGTTGGACTAGGAGAGGAGGGGGAAAGAGGAGGGAGAGAGGAAGGAAGGGGGGCGCCGCCCCCTCTCCTTGTCCTATTCGGACTAGGGGGGAGGGGCGCGCGGCCCTGCCCTGGCCACCTCTCCTCTTCTCCACAAGGCCCACTATGGCCCATTAAGCTCCCGGGGGGGGGGGGGTTCCGGTAACCTCCCGGTACTCCGGTAAAATTCCGATTTCACCCGGAGCACTTCCGATATCCAAACATAGGCTTCCAATATATCAATCTTCATGTCTCGACCATTTCGAGACTCCTCGTCATGTCCGTGATCACATCCGGGACTCCGAACAACCTTCTGTACATCAAAACATATAAACTCATAATATAACTGTCATCGAAACGTTAAGCGTGCGGACCCTACGGGTTCGAGAACTATGTAGACATGACCAATACACATGTCCGGTCAATAACCAATAGAGGAACATGGATGCTCATATTGGCTCCCACATATTCTACGAAGATCTTTATCGGTCAGACCGCATAACAACATACGTTGTTCCCTTTGTCATCGGTATGTTACTTGCTCGAGATTTGATCGTCGGTATCTCAATACCTAGTTCAATATCGTTACCGTCAAGTCTCTTAACTCGTTCCGTAATACATTATCTCACAACTAACTCATTAGTTGCAATGCTTGCAAGGCTTAAGTGATGTGCATTACCGAGAGGGCCCAGAGATACCTCTCCGACAATCGGAGTGACAAATCCTAATCTCGAAATACACCAACCCAACAAGTACCTTCGGAGACACCTGTAGAGCACCTTTATAATCACCCAGTTACGTTGTGATGTTTGGTAGCACACAAAGTGTTCCTCTGGTAAACGGGAGTTGCATAATCTCATAGTCATAGGAACATGTATAAGTTGTGAAGAAAGCAATAGCAATATACTAAACGATCGAGTGCTAAGCTAACGGAATGGGTCAAGTCAATCACATCATTCTCCCAACGATGTGATCTCATTAATCAAATGACAACTCTTTGTCTATGGTTAGGAAACATAACCATCTTCGATTAATGAGCTACTCAAGTAGAGGCATACTAGTGACACTCTATTTGTCTATGTATTCACACATGTATCATGTTTCCGGTTAATACAATTCTAGCATGAATAATAAACATTTATCATGATATAAGGAAATAAATAATAACTTTATTATTGCCTCTAGGGCATATTTCCTTCAGTCTCCCACTTGCACTAGAGTCAATAATCTAGATTACACAGTAATGATTCTAACACCCATGGAGCCTTGGTGCTGATCATGTTTTGCTCGTGGAAGAGGCTTAGTCAACGGGTCTGCAACATTCAGATCCGTATGTATCTTGCAAATTTCTATGTCTCCCACCTGGACTAAATCCCGGATGGAATTGAAGCGTCTCTTGATGTGCTTGGTTCTCTTGTGAAATCTGGATTCCTTCGCCAAGGCAATTGCACCAGTATTATCACAAAAGATTTTCATTGGACCCAATGCACTAGGTATGACACCTAGATCGGAATATGAACTCCTTCATCCAGACTCCTTCATTTGCCACTTCCGAAGCAGCTATGTACTCCGCTTCACACGTAGATCCCGCCACAACGCTTTGTTTAGAACTGCACCAACGGACAGCTCCACTGTTCAATGTAAACACATATCCGGTTTGCGATTTAGAATCGTCCGGATCAGTGTCAAAGCTTGCATCAACGTAACCGTTTACGATGAGCTCTTTGTCACCTCCATAAATGAGAAACATATCCTTAGTCCTTTTCAGGTATTTCAGGATGTTCTTGACTGTTGTCCAGTGATCCACTCCTGGATTACTTTGGTACCTCCCTGCTAGACTTATAGCAAGGCACACATCAAGTCTGGTACACAACATTGCATACATGATAGAACCTATGGCTGAAGCATAGGGAACATCTTTCATTTTCTCTCTATCTTCTGCAGTGGTCGGGCATTGAGTCTTGCTCAACTTCACACCTTGTAACATAGGCAAGAACCCTTTCTTTGCTTGATCCATTTTGAACTTCTTCAAAACTTTGTCAAGGTATGTGCTTTGTGAAATTCCAATTAAGCGTCTTGATCTATCTCTATAGATCTTGATGCCCAATATATAAGCAGCTTCAGTGAGGTCTTTCATTGAAAAACTCTTATTCAAGTATCCCTTTATGTTATCCAGAAATTCTATATCATTTCCAATCAACAATATGTCATCCACATATAATATCCGAAATGCTACAGAGCTCCCACTCACTTTCTTGTAAATACAGGCTTCTCCAAAAGTCTGTACAAAACCAAATGCTTTGATCACACTATCAAAGCGTTTATTCCAACACTGAGAGGCTTGCACCAGTCCATAAATGGATCGCTGGAGCTTGCACACTTTGTCAGCTCCCTTTGGATCGACAAAACCTTCCGGTTGCATCATATACAACTCTTCTTCCAGAAATCCATTCAGGAATGCAGTTTTGACATCCATTTGCCAAATTTCAAATGCGGCAATTGCTAACATGATTCGGACAGACTTAACCATCGCTACGGGTGAGAAGGTCTCCTCGTAGTCAATCCCTTGAACTTGTCGAAAACCTTTCGCAACAAGTCGAGCTTTATAGACAGTAACATTACCATCAGCGTCAGTCTTCTTCTTGAAGATCCATTTATTCTCAATTGCTTGCCGATCAATGGGCAAGTCAACCAAAGTCCACAATTTGTTCTCATACATGGATCCCATCTCAGATTTCATGGCCTCAAGCCATTTCGCGGAATATGGGCTCACCATCGCTTCTTCATAGTTCGTAGGTTCATCATGGTCTAGTAACATAACTTCCAGAACAGGATTTCCGTACCACTCTGGTGCAGATCTTACTCTGGTTGACCTACGAGGTTCAGTAACAACTTGATCTGAAGTTCCATGATCATCATCATTAACTTCCTCACTAATTGGTGTAGGTGTCGCAGAAACCGGTTTCTGCGATGAACTACTTTCCAATAGGGGAGCAGGTATAGTTACCTCATCAAATTCTACTTTCCTCCCACTCACTTCTTTCGAGAGAAACTCCTTCTCTAGAAAGATTCTGAATTTAGCAACAAAAGTTTTGCCTTCGGATCTGTGATAGAAGGTGTACCCAACAGTCTCCTTTGGGTATCCTATGAAGACACATTTCTCCGGTTTGGGTTCGAGCTTATCAGGTTGAAGCTTCTTCACATAAGCATCGCAGCCCCAAACTTTCAGAAACGACAACTTTGGTTTCTTGCCAAACGACAATTCATAAGGCGTCGTCTCAACGGATTTCGATGGTGCCCTATTTAACGTGAATGCGGCCGTCTCTAAAGCATAACCCCAAAACGATAGTGGTAAATTAGTAAGAGACATCATAGATCGCACCATATCTAGTAGAGTACGATTACGACGTTCGGACACACCATTACGCTCTGGTGTTCCGGGTGGCGTGAGTTGCGAAAATATTCCGCATTGTTTCGAATGAAGACCAAACTCATAACTCAAATATTCTCCTCCACGATCAGTTCATAGAAACTTTATTTTCTTGTTACGATGATTTTCAACTTCACTTTGAAATTCTTTGAACTTTTCAAATGTTCCAGACTTATGTTTCATTAAGTAGATATACCCATATGTGCTTAAATCATCTGTGAAGGTGAGAAAATAACGATACCCGCGACGAGCCTCAATATTCATCGGACCACATACATCTGTATGTATGATTTCCAAAAAATCTGTTGCTCTCTCCATAGTTCCAGAGAACGGCGTTTTAGTCATCTTGCCCATGAGGCACGGTTCGCAAGTACCAAGTGATTCATAATCAAGTGGTTCCAAAAGTCCATCAGTATGGAGTTTCTTCATGCGCTTTACACCGATATGACCTAAACGGCAGTGCCACAAATAAGTTGCACTATCATTATCAACTCTGCATCTTTTGGCTTCAATATTATGAATATGTGTATCACTACTATCGAGATTCAACAAAAATAGACCACTCTTAAAGGGTGCATGACCATAAAAGATATTACTCAAATAAATAGAACAACCATTATTCTCTGATTTAAATGAATAACCGTCTTGCATCCAACAAGATCCAGATATAATGTTCATGCTCAATGCTGGCACCAAATAACAATTATTTAGGTCTAATACTAATCCCGAAGGTAGATGTAGAGGTAGCGTGCCGACCGCGGTCACATCGACTTTGGAACCATTTCCCACGCGCATCGTCACCTCGTCCTTAGACAATCTTTGCTTAATCCGTAGCCCCTGTTTCGAGTTGCAAATATTAGCAACAGAACCAGTATCAAATACCCAGGTGCTACTGCGAGCATTAGTAAGGTACACATCAATAACATGTATATCACATATACCTTTGTTCACCTTGCCATCCTTCTTATCCACCAAATACTTAGGGCAGTTCCGCTTCCAGTGACGAGTCTACTTGCAGTAGAAGCACTCAGTCTCAGGCTTAGGTCCAGACTTGGGTTTCTTCTCATGAGCAACAACTTGCTTGTTGTTCTTCTTGAAGTTCCCCTTCTTCTTCTTCCGTTTGCCCTTTTTCTTGAAACTGGTGGTCTTATTGACCATCAACACTTGATTCTCCTTCTTGATTTCTACCTCCGCAGCCTTTAGCATTGCGAAGAGCTCGGGAATTGTCTTATCCATCCCTTGCATATTATAGTTCATCACGAAGCTCTTGTAGCTTGGTGGCAGTGATTGGAGAATTCTGTCAATCACGCTATCATCCAGAAGATTAACTCCCAGTTGAATCAAGTGATTGCAGTACCCAGATATCTTGAGTATATGCTCACTGACAGAACTATTCTCCTCCATCTTGCAGCTGTAGAACTTATTGGAGACTTCATATCTCTCAATCTAGGCATTTGAAATATTAACTTCAACTCTTGGAACATCTCATATGCTCCATGATGTTCAAAACATCGTTGAAGTCCCGGTTCTAAGCCGTAAAGCATGGCACATTGAACTATCGAGTAGTCATCTGCTTTGCTCTGCCAGATGTTCTTAACGTCGTCAGTTGCATCTGCAGCAGGCCTGGCACCCAGCGGTGCTTCCAGGACGTAATTCTTCTATGCAGTAATGAGGATAATCCTCAAGTTATGGACCCAGTCCGTGTAATGGTTACCATCATCTTTCAACTTTGCTTTCTGAAGGAACGCATTAAAATTCAATGGAACAACAGCACGGGCCATCTATCTACAATCAACATAGAAAAGCAAGATACTATCAGGTACTAAGTTCATGATAAATTTAAGTTCAATTAATCATATTACTTAAGAACTCCCACTTAGATAGACATCCCTCTAATCCTCTAAGTGATCATGTGATCCAGATCAACTAAACCATGTCCGATCATCACGTGAGATGGAGTAGTTTCAATGGTGAAAATCACTATGTTGATCATATCTACTATATGATTCATGCTCGACCTTTTGGTCTTCGTGTTCCGAGGCCATATCTGTTATATGCTAGGCTCGTCAAGTTTAACCTGAGTACTCCGCGTGTGCAACTGTTTTGCACCTGTTGTATTTGAATGTAGAGCCTATCACACCCGATCATCACGTGGTGTCTCAGCACGTAAAACTTTCGCAACGGTGCATACTCAGGGAGAACACTTATACTTTGATAATTTAGTGAGGGATCATCTTATAATGCTACCATCAGTCAAAGCAAGATAAGATGCATAATAGATAAACATCACATGCAATCAATATAAGTGATATGATATGGCCATCATCATCTTGTGCTTGTGATCTCCATCTCTGAAGCACCGTCATGATCACCATTATCACCGGCGCGACACCTTGATCTCCATCGTAGCATCGTTGTCGTCTCGCCAATCTTATGCTTCTACGACTATCGCTACCGCTTAGTGATAAAGTAAAGCATTACAGGGTGATTGCATTGCATACAATAAAACGACAATCATATGGCTCCTGCCAGTTGCCGATAACTCGGTTACAAAACATGATCATCTCATACAATAAAATTTAGCATCATGTCTTGACCATATCACATCACAACATGCCCTGCAAAAACAAGTTAGACGTCCTCTACTTTGTTGTTGAAAATTTTACATGGCTGCTACGGGCTTAGCAAGAACCGTTCTTACCTACGCATCAAAACCACAATGATAGTTTGTCAAGTTGGTGCTGTATTAACCTTTGCAAGGACCAGGCGTAGCCACACTCGGTTCAACTAAAGATGGAGAAACTGACACCTGCCAGCCACCTGTGTGCAAAGCACGTCGGTAGAACCAATCTCGCGTAAGTGTACGCGTAATGTCGGTCCGGGCCGCTTCATCCAACAATACCGCCGAACCAAAGTATGACATGCTGGTAAGCAGTATGACTTATATCACCCACAACTCACTTCTGTTCTACTTGTGCATATGACATCTACGCATAAAACCTGGCTCGGATGCCACTGTAGGGTAACGTAGTAATTTCATAAAATTTCCTACGCACACGCAAGATCATGGTGATGCATAGCAACGAGAGGGGAGAGTGTTGTCCATGTACCCTCGTAGACCAAAAGTGGAAGCGTTAGCACAACGCGGTTGATGTAGTCGTACGTCTTCACGATCCGACCGATCAAGTACCGAACGCACGACACCTCCGAGTTCAGCACACGTTCAGCCCGATGACGTCCCTCGAACTCCGATCCAGCCGAGTGTTGGGAGAGTTTCATTAGCACGACGGCGTGGTGACGATGATGATGTTCTACCAACGCAGGGCTTAGCCTAAGCACCGCTACAGTATTATCTAGGTGGACTATGGTGGAGGGGGGCACCGCACATGGCTAAAAGATCAAGCGATCAATTGTTGTGTCTCTAGGGTGCCCCCCTACCCCCGTATATAAAGGAGAAAGGGGGGAGGTGCGGCCGGCCTAGAGGGGGCGTGCCAGGAGGAGTCTTACTCCTGCTGGGAGTAGGACTCCCTCCCTTTTCCTTGTTGGACTAGGAGAGGAGGGGGAAAGAGGAGGGAGAGAGGAAGGAAAGGGGGGCGCCGCCCCCCTCTCCCTGTCCTATTCGGACTAGGGGGGAGGGGGTGCGGCCCTGCCCTGGCCGCCTCTCGTCTTCTCCACAAGGCCCACTATGGCCCATTAAGCTCCCGGGGGGTTCCGGTAACCTCCCGGTACTCCGGTAAAATCCTAATTTCACCCGGAACACTTCCGATATCCAAACATAGGCTTCCAATATATCAACCTTCATGTCTCGACCATTTCAAGACTCCTCGTCATGTCTGTGATCACATCCGGGACTCCGAACAACCTTCGGTACATCAAAACATATAAACTCATAATATAACTGTCATCGAAACGTTAAGCGTGCAGACCCTACAGGTTCGAGAACTATGTAGACATGACCGAGACACGTCTCCGGTCAATAACCAATAGCAGAACCTGGATGCTCATATTGGCTCCCACATATTCTACGAAGATCTTTATTGGTCAGACCGCATAACAACATACATTGTTCCCTTTGTCATCGGTATGTTACTTTCTCGAGATTCGATCGTCGGTATCTAAATACCTAGTTCAATCTCGTTACCGTCAAGTCTCTTTACTCATTCCGTAATACATCATCCCGCAACTAACTCATTAGTTGCAATGCTTGCAAGGCTTAAGTGATGTGCATTACCGAGAGGGCCCAGAGATACCTCTCCAACAATCGGAGTGACAAATCCTAATCTCGAAATACGCCAACCCAACAAGTACCTTCAGAGACACCTGTAGAGCACCTTTGTAATCACCCAGTTACGTTGTTACATTTGGTAGCACACAAAGTGTTCCTCCGGTAAATGGGAGTTGCATAATCTCATAGTCATAGGAACATGTATAAGTCATGAAGAAAGCAATAGCAATATACTAAACGATCGAGTGCTAAGCTAACGGAATGGGTCAAGTCAATCACATCATTCTCCCAACGATGTGATCTCATTAATCAAATGACAACTCTTTGTCTATGGTTAGGGAACATAACCATCTTCGATTAATGAGCTAGTCAAGTGGAGGCATACTAGTGACACTCTGTTTTTCTATGTATTCACACATGTATCATGTTTCCGGTTAATACAATTCTAGCATGAATAATAAACATTTATCATGATATAAGAAAATAAATAATAACTTTATTATTGCCTCTAGGGCATATTTCCTTCACGTGCAACCTCAATATTTCCCTACAAAAGAGATTGGCAACATGTGAAGCATCGTCTATCTTATTGCATGGGATAAAATGAGCCATTTTAGAAAAGTGATCTACGACAACAAATATGGAATCCTTGCTATTTTGAGTTCTAGGTAAGCAAAGTATAAAATCCATGCTAATATCTTCCCAAGGTTGATGTGGAATAGGTAGGGGCATATGTAAACTTGTGACTTAGCTTTGCAACATGTAGAGCACCGTGTGGTGAAACGTGCAACATCGCGATACATGTGAGGCCAAAAATAGTGCTTGGAGAGCGTGGCAAAAGTCTTGTCGCGTCCAAATTGTCCCGTGAGTCCACCTCCATGAGCTTCTTGCAAAAGTAACAAACGAAGAGAAGACTCGGGAATGCATAGTTTGTTAGCTTTCATAAGGTAATCATCTTTGATACAGTATCATTCCCAAGAAGTATGCGTCACACACTTAGCATAAGAAATAGCAAAAATCACATCATGCTCATACAAATGTTTGATATGATCAAATCCAACCACATTCAATTCAAGTTGAGTAAGTAACATCCATTTGCGGGAAAGGGCATCCGCCACAACATTCTCTTTGCCCTTAATATACTTGATCACATAAGGGAAAGATTCAATAAATTCACTCCATTTAGCATGCCATTTATTCAACTTGGTTTGGCCTTTAAGGTACTTTAGATTCTCATGATCGGTATGTATGACAAACTCATGTGGTCTAAGGTAATGCTCCCAAACATGTAACACACACACTAAAGCATACAATTCTTTGTCATAGATCGGATATTTAAGTTGAGCACCAGAGTTTTTCACGAAAATATGAAATAGCACGCTTTTCTTGCATTAAAACTCCTCTAATTCCATTACCACTAGCATCACAATAGACCTCAAAAGTTTTGTCAAAGTTAGGCAAAGCAAGAATTGGAGCATGAGTAAGCAAGGATTTGAGCTCATCAAAAGCGGTTGATTGCAAAGGTCCCCAAACAAAGGGTGCATTCTTCTTACTCAAAGCATGCAACGGTGCGGAGATAGAGCTAAAATCCTTCACAAAGCAACGATAGAAACCCGTAAGACCAAGAAAACTACGCACTTGTTGTAAATTAGTAGGTTGTGGCCAAGTTTTAATTGCTTCAATCTTAGACTCATCAACATGGACACCCTTGGAAGAAACAACGAAACCCAAGAAAACAAGCTTGTCAACTCCAAACGTGCACTTTTTCATGTTTGCAAAAAGACGTTCCTTGCGAAGAGTTTGCAACATGGTCCTAACATGCGTCACATGATCTTTCATGGATTTACTAAAAACAAGAATGTCATCGAAGTAGACCACAACAAACACTCCAATGTAAGGACGAAGCACAAAATGCATAACTTGCATGAAAGTACCAGGAGCTTCCGAAAAACCCATAGGCATAACTAACCACTCATACAAGCCAAATTTAGTTTTGAAAGCAGTTTTTCATTCGTCACCTTCTTGTATGCATATTTGATAATAGCCACTTTTGAGATCAATTTTGGTGAAAATGGTCGTGCCGCTAAGCTCATCTAACATATCATCTAGGCGAGGTATGGGATGCCTATAACGAACGGTGATAGCATTGATGGGTCTACAATCGGAGCACATGCGAAAACTACCATCTTGCTTGGACACAAGTATAACCGGAACGGCACAAGGGCTCAAGCTTTCACGTACATAACCTTTGTCGATGAGTTGTTGTACTTGCCGTTGGATCTCCTTAGTTTCTTCGGGATTGACGCGGTAGGGAGCCTTGTTTGAAAAAGGTGCGCCGGGGATGACGTCGATCCTATATTCAATGCCACGTATAGGAGGGAGACCGGGAGGTAGTTCATCGGGGAAGACATCTTTGAATTCCTGCAACAAGTTAGAAAACACTAGAGGTAGAGGATTAGAATTGTTAGTTTCTGCCACCTGATCTTTGCATAGGAGGAAGAAGTGGATGCCACTCGATGGGTTCTCACATATGTCTCTCAGCTCTCTTTTTGTGGCTATGAGGACTAATTTTTTCTCTCTTGGTGAAGAGGCGCTCAATTTTGGCTTGTGGCTCTCACTTTGTTTTGGTGGTTCACTCTCTCACTAGGCTCTCCACGGTGGGTGGAAGCTTGATTGTTGGCGATTACTTGGCTTGGTGACATAGGTCGAAGCACATATTCCTTGCCTTTCATCTTGAAGCTATAGTGGTTTGTTCTTCCATTGTGGGTGACTCCGCGGTCAAATTGCCAAGGTCAACCCAAGATAAGATGACACACGGAAATGGGTACTACGTCACACTCCAAGGTGTCCTCGTAGACGCCGATCTTGAAAGAAACTTGTACCGTATGCTCCACTTAAATAGTGTCGGTGTCGCTTAGCCATTGCACCTTGTAGGGATGAGGGTGCTTCTTCTTGACCAATTGCAGCTTGGAACATAGCTCGTCGCTTGCCAAGTTGTGACAACTTCCTCCGTCGATGATGACCTTCACGGAACGCCCATTGATGCCGACCTTGGTGTGGAAGATGTGCCATCGTTGGTCTTCATCTTGATGGTGTTGGAGCGTCAAGACCTTGGAGACCACGAGAGAGGGACTTGAATTGTTGTCACAAAACACTTGATCATCCTCATCTTTGTTCACGTGCCGGTGCATTGTGACGTGCTCAAGGGCTTCCATTTCCTCTTCGCTCATCGAGTCGTATGTGCCATCATCGTTGAAAATCATTGTCCGCTTGTTGGTGCATTCCAAGGACTTGTGTCCTCGGCCACCACATGTGAAGCACTTGAAAGAACTTGTCTTGACAGGGTCGTTTGGTGGCGCCGAAGGTGATGGATTCTTGGACTTGTAGTTTCTTGTCGGAGATCGAGTCGAGGAAGGCGTAGCTTTCTTGGAACTTGACTTGTCGCCGGTACTTGGTGATGTTCTAGTTGAGGTAGGAGTTTACGAAGTCGCGGGAGCTTGAGAGTAGGAGCCAAAAGTCTTAGACGAGTACTTGGCGTATTTGAAGTCATCTTGCACTTGTCGCTCGGCCTTGTTTGCTTGGTGAACTAGCTCTAGAAGGTTTGAGTATGGTTGGAAGTCGGCAATCCTCTTGATGGGGTGGTTGAGGCTGTTCAAGAAGCAGGCCATTGTTTGCTCGTCGTCTTCCTTGACATTGGCTCGTATCATGGCAATCTCCATCTCTTGGTGGTATTCTTCCACCATCTTCATGCCTTGCTTGAGGAGTTGCAACTTCTTGAAGAGATCACGGGTGTAGTGTGTAGGCACGAAGCGAGCTCTCATGACATCCTTCATTTCTGTCCAAGTTGTTATTGGTGGTTCTCCTCGTGTTTGTCATCGGTCGATCACTTGTTCCCACCAAATTTGGACGTAGTCTAGGAACTCGAGTGAGGCCATGGCGATCTTATTTTGCTCGTCGTAGTTGTGAAGACGGAATATCTTGTCCACCTTCAAGTCCCATGAGAGATACTCTTCGGGATCGTTGCTTCCGGAGAACTTAGGCATGGTGAACTTGAGCTTGCCGTAGCGGAGTTCTTCATCATAGTAGCGGTTATGATGTTGCCCTTGTCGTGGAGGGAGGTCCTCGAATGCTCGTTCCTCATGGTGTCGCTCTTGGCACGGAGGAGGGTCACGAAGCACTTGTTCCACTTGGTGTCGTTCTTGTCGTGGAGGAGGACGAGGAATATGCGCTTGGTTGCGCCTTTATTGTTGTTCTTCACAATGCGCGGCTTCTTCTTGGATCGTCCGACGAAGAGCTTCCTCTTGTTCTCGCACTTGGCGGTTGCGCTCCGCAACGGCTCGAGTGAACTCATGGAGTGCGCGTTATGCTTCGAGGGTTTGTGCTTGACGGATGGCGTCATCATCTTGAGTCTCTTGACGAGGTACTTGTGGAGGTACTTGCTCTTTGTCCGTTGGTTCTTGTGCTTGTTGTCTCGACCTTTCACGAGCTTGAATTCGGTCTTGTAAGCCATTGCCATGGAATGGATTTTCTGGAGGTTAGCGATCTTGAGGATCTTCAGGACGAGGGACTCAAGCTCGGGGAGGACTTGTTTCATAGGAGGAGTAGTCCGAAAATTGCCGACTTGATCGGCGGCTTGAGTGGAGCCGTCTTGATGATGAGGATGAGGAAGGCGGGCGTCGCACGATCAGGTTGTGGAGTTCCTCCATTTGTGTATTGAACTTTTCGTTGATGTAGTCGCGGTTCCGTGTTTCCGATTGATGAAGGTCGGAGGCGATTTGCTCCAAGCGTTCACCCAACGCTTCGCTCTCTTGATGTAGAGCTCGTTGCGCGATGAAGAAGTGGTTCTTGGTGACGTAGCCGTGATCACCTTCTTGCTCCTCGAAAAGCGGGTTTGCCGACGAAGTTGGCCTATCCATCATAACCAAGTGGGGTGAGTAGGAAAATGAGAGAACAGTACCGAAGTTACCTTTTATGAGGATTGAGGATGTAACAAGTGTCACTCAATGTAATGCCACAATAGTAGAACTGGAACCGGGTTTGTTTCTTACACCTACAAGTAGAAGGCTTATGGAGTAGCTCGGTTAGGAAGGTGGTAAAAAATTCAAGCAAATGTTAGACAAGATATCAATAAGGTTGAGAAGGTTCACAAAGATGCAAGTAAAGCAAATAGATCAAACCCAAGGATATCACTAGGAACACACACACGGAAGATAGATGGGATCCGCACAACCAAGGGGTGAGCTCAAATGTGCAGCCATGGAAAATGTTCTTGTTGTGCGAATACTAGAGAGATGCTAGCTCGATTGCTCCAATGGGCAAGATACGCTTGTGCACCAACCTATGAGAGAAACATGTCGTCTTCAATCCCAACTATGCTATGTATGTGGTGACCAAGATGATATGACTATGCAACAAGGCTTAATGCTATTGCTTACTGTAACACCCCGGATGTAACTTGCCATATTTGTAACTCCGACTCTTGCCATTTTCGGCTTTAAGTTATGAGATTCCCTTCGTGGTTGGGTTTTGTTTTTCGTTTTGCTTTTTTTTTCATGTCATGCATTTCATATCATGTCATCATGTGCATCACATTTGCATTCGTGTTCGTCTCGTGCATCCGAGCATTTTTCTTGTTGTCCGTTTTGCAATATGACACTCCCACATGCACCGGCGCACCCCTTTTGTCTCTTTTTGCGAGCAGGTGTAAACGTTCTCGGAATGGACCGAGATTTGCCAAGCGGCCTTGGTACACCACCGGTAGACCGCCTGTCAAATTTCATTCCATTTGGAGTCCGTTCGATGGTCCAACGGTTAACCGGGTAACTGCGAAGGCCTCTTGTGTGTTGCAGCCCAACACCCTCCAAAAACGGCCCAATAACCCATCTAAACAACTTCCATGTCCTCCGCCGTCGGATCACGATCGTGTGGGAGAAAACTACACCTCATTTGGACACTCCAAACTCCCTCTACCTATAAATATGCCTCTCCCCCCAAAATTTGCGGGCAAACCCTAGCCTTCCCTTTCCTCTGCGCGCCGGACACGTCCGCCCGGCGCCGGACGCGTCCGCCGCCGCCCGGACGAATCGCCTCCCACCACATGGCGCTTCGCCGCCCACCGCTGACACGGCCCGCAGCCGCCCCCCAGGCCAGAAGCCGCTCGTGCCGCCCGGCTCCTCCCCGCGCCGCCCAGCCGTCCCCGCCGCCTCGCCGGGATCCGCCGCCGCCGCCTTCGTCCGCCGTCGCAGCTGCACCGCCCCGCCGCCATTGAGCCGCACCGCCGCCCCACCACACGTGCGCCGCCGCCTCCCTCCGCCTCGGGACGCCGGATCCGGCTGGAGTAAGGCCCACCTCGCCGGATCCCTCGTCCTCCGACGGCGCCACCTTGCCGGAGCCGCCACCTCGCCGGTTCCACGCCGACCCGACCCGGATCCATTTCCCCGACCCGATCCACTCCGCCGTTGACTTTTCCGCATGGTAAATTTCTCTAAGTCCTTTTCTGTGACATTTTCATGCCCCGTTCATCGCATCGCATCTCGGTGACCGTGACTCCGATTCATGCATATGTTATATCGAATTGTTCGTCTCATTGAGCTCTTCCTGCCAGTAGCTTTTTCATGCATGTTCCTATTCATTATGATGCCATTATCATTGATGCAAGAGTGCTATAAAATGTTAAATGCTGTTACTTATCATATCATGGTGATTTGTCATTTTTGTCACATTTTATGTGTGCATCATATGGGCATGAGGTCTACATGAGTTTTGAACTACAACATGCCATCTTTACAGGGGTGCTTGTCTTGTATTTTTGTGATCTATGTTGTGAATAGCACAAGCATGCAAAGTAGCCTCCGTGATGTTGCTGTTTTCAGGGACTTAGGATTTTGCAAAGTCTTTTGCCTGTTGTTATTTTGATGTCATGTAAACTTGATATTACAGTGATATCCATGCTTGTTTTGAGATATTTTAGTAAGGATGTTTTGAACATGTGGTTATGCTCTATACATCCATGCCCCTTTTGCAATTATGGAGTGCCCTAGCATGTCTTGATCTTGCTCTACTTTTGCTATAAAATGTTCCTGGCAGAAGGTTAACATGTTAATCAACATTGCCATGGTTGTTGCTAGTGATCCATGCATCCTTTGAGCTTGCTCTTGCCATGGTTAGCTTCATGAACATGTCGTCTTGCTATTGGTATGCTTATTTTGTCATGCAATGCTTTGTGGTGAGTGGCATGATCTCGCAAAGTTTCTATCATAATTCTGTTTATGCTATGCTCTATTTTCTGCCAAGTCTGAAATTGTTAATAAAACCTGCTATGTTTACATGGGTGCCATCATATCTTCTGTAACTTTTTGGCTCATGATCAGTAAGGGACTTTTGATCTATGCATTTAGTAGAATCAAGCCATGCCTTTGTTTGCTATGATATGTTCCTGTAGCATGTTGTTTGCTTGCTCTAAATAGTGCTTCCTGATGTTGTTTTTGACATGTTAGTATTTTCACTAAGTCTGTGATGCTGATATCTTTTGCACTTTTGCCATGCTTGTTTGGACTTGCTCTTGTGTGATTTAGCCGTAGCTCAGTGTTCATGTTTTGTCAAGCATCTCGTGTACATAACTTCCGTATGCTTTGTTGCTATGTTGGAGTGTAGTAGCTTAGTTTCTTGTTGCATTCTAGATGGCATCATGCTGTTAATCGCAGAATTGTGCCATTCTTGTTTTGCTTGCCATTTGCAAACCGTGCATCCGTTTCCGGTGATCTTTATATCGATTTCGACCGAAATCATCTCATCTTTCCAGCGGCACACTTGGTTTGCCAAGTTGATGCCTTGATCATTCTTTATCTTCCGGAGCATGCATATGCATTGCATATCATGCCATGTATTGCATCATGTTGCTTGTGCATTGCACCGTGATTGATTTTTGGTCCTTTGCTTGTGTTATTACTTTGGGTAGAGCCAGGAGACGAGTGCGTGACCGAGGAACCAGTTGACTACGCTAACGAGGATCAAGCTTTTGACAACTCTGAGAACTTTGCAGGCAAGATGACCATACCCTCGAAATCACTTCTATCTTTGCTTGCTAGTTGCCCGTTCTATTGCTATGTCGCGCTACCTACCACTTGCTATATCATGCCTCCCATATTGCCATGTCAAGCGTCTAACCCACCTTTCCTAGCAAACCGTTGTTTGACTATGTTACCGCTTTTGCTCACCCCTCTTATAGCGTTGCTAGTTGCAGGTGAAGATGAAGCTTGTTCCATGTTGGAACATGGATATGTTGGGATATCATTATTATATCTTATTTACTTTAATGCATCTATATACTTAGTAAAGGGTGGAAGGCTCGGCCTTACGCCTGGTGTTCTGTTCCACTCTCGCTGCCCTAGTTTCCGTCATACCGGTGTTATGTTCCTTGATTTTTGTGTTCCTTACGCGGTTGGGTGTTATGGGAACCTCTTGACAGTTCGCTTTGAATAAAACTCCTCCAGCAAGGCCCAACCTTGGTTTTACCATTTGCCACCTAAGCCTTTTCCCTTGGGTTCCGCGGACTCAAGGGTCATCTTTATTTTAAACCCCTGGGCCAGTGCTCCTCTGAGTGTTGGTCCAAAATAGAGGCACTTGCAGCGCCACCTCGGGGAAACTTGAGGGTTGGTTTTAGTTGTACGTAGTGTTCATTTAGTGTGTCCTGAGAACAAGATATGTGCAGCTCCTATCGGGATTTGTCGGCACATACGGGCGGTCTTGCTGGTCTTGTTTTACCATTGTCGAAATGTCTTGTAACCGGGATTCCGAGACTGATCGGGTCTTCCCGGGAGAAGGAATATCCTTCGTTGACCATGAGAGCTTGTGATGGGCTAAGTTGGGACACCCCTGCAGGGTATAAACTTTCGAGAGTCGTGCCCGCGGTTATGTGGCAGATGGGAATTCGTTAATATCCACTTGTAGAGAACTTGACACTTAACTTAATTAAAATGAATCAACCGTGTGTGTAGCCGTGATGGTCTCTTTTCGACGGAGTCCGGGAAGAGAACACGGTCTTGTGTTATGCTTGAACGTAAGTAGTTTCAGGATCACTTCTTGATCACTTATAGTTTCTCGACCATGTGTTGCTTCTCTTATCGCTCTCATTTGCGTATGTTAGCCACCATATATGCTTAGTGCTTGCTGCAGCTCCACCTCACTACCCTTTCCTACCCTTAAGCTTAAATAGTCTTGATCTCGCGGGTGTGAGATTGCTGAGTCCTTGCGACTCGCGGATACTTCCAAACAGATGCAGGTGCCGATGATGCCAGTGCAGGGGACGCTACCGAACTCAAGTGGGAGTTCGACGAGGATTTGGGCTGTTACTATGTTTCTTTTCTGGATGATCAGTAGTGGAGCCCAGTTGGGACGATCGGGGATCTAGCATTTGGAGTTGTCTTCCTTTATTTTGGTTCCATAGTCGGACCTTTGATTGTACCTTGGATGATGTATGGATTATTTATGTATTGTGTGAAGTGGCGATTGTAAGCCAACTCTATATCCCTTTCTTATTCAGTACATGGGATGTGTGAAGATTACCCCTCTTGCGACAAGCCTACCATGCAGCTATGCCTCTAAGTCGTGCCCCGACACGTGGGAGATATAGTCGCATTATGGGTGTTACACTTACAAGCTCTGCGTGTCTCCTCTTTTGCTTAAAAGCTTTTTTGTCTTTTTTTCTATGCTTGATGCTCGAGCCAAGTATGATATGAGATAATTATTGTAAGATATGCACGGGAGAGACTTATTGCACAAAGAAGATAACACGATCACTATGTTGCACAAAAGCATGGCCCGACAATTCTCAACTTGCTAGTCTCGATGGGTAAGTGACGCAAAAAGGCTCGGGTTATCAATGCAAAAGCAAAGGTGGGTGTCGTCAGGTTTACCGTCCTTGCTTACGGTTGGAATGGAGATGAATTTGTCGAAGCCGGTGTGGAGTCCGAGTCGATGGTCGAGAAACGGTGATGATGATGTCCAAATGCGCCTAAGTAGCCGAAACACCTTAGGGCACACGAGAAATGTAGCTCGAAACTCTTACAACCATGAGAAATAGTGTGGAAGAACACGAGTGGTGGTTGGAAACAAAACTATGCAAAACAGGAATGGCCAAAAGTTTCTGGAGGGTCCGTGTGCATGGAGTAAGTGAGGCATGTGTGCACGGGTCCCAATGGCCCATGTGCACGGGGTGCTCTGCGAGCGGATGAACTGCTCCTGATCCGTGGGAATCTCCAAGTTTTTGGCCAATTTCGAAGGAAGGAAAGGTGGGGAAGCTGGAAGCTGGGTACATCCACTTGCCAAACACCAAATTCGTGGACCAAAACAACCAAATCTCACAAGATCCAACTAATTGCAAGAAAATTTTTTGGGGCTATTTTTGGTGGAGATTTTCGAATTTGGACGAAAAACAACAAAATTAAGCTAGCAATTACTGGATATGTGTGTGTGATGGACTCGATATGCACTTTCTGCCTGTGCAGTAACTGGAGGTAGCAAAATCAAGGCATTTAGAGTAGAACGAATCAAACTTCCAACTGATTAAGAAGGAGATCAGATAAATTTAAGTGGCCCTCGTGTTGCTGCAGCAGAACAAAAAGAACTCTTGTGCTGCTGCAACCGCTGCCGAGAAGGGGAACCAGTGTGGCAGGCTGGCAGCGCTGGCAGAAGGGGCGTAGGGGAAAGGTTGTGGCACCCGGTGGGAGTTGTATGCAAAAGGAAACTGCATTGAAACGTAGGTACCCTGTGCGCACGGGCTATTCAGAGCCGTGACATCAACCCCAAGTCTCCGGCTTCTTCAACAACAGTGGCATCTTCGCCAAGTGACTTCAAGGCATCTTCGCCTTTGGATGTACGACATCTTCGCGTACTCCACGAGATCAAGTCCACTACCTTCACGAGATACTTCGACTTCACCGGCGATGATGAGATTCCATTCTTTGGGACTCATTACCCCGAAGAGTACCTCGAGTGGGAGTGCAAGACGGATGACTACCTCAAGCTGCACCAAGTACCCTTCGACGATCAAGTGAAGTGCGTCACAAGTACCTTCCACAACTATGCATCGACATGGTGGCTTCATAGACCTTCAAAAAGCTTCACCATGACGTGGCCCATGATGAAGAAAGTGATGAGGCGAGAATTTGTGCCTTCCACCTACACGGAACATCTTCAACGCCAATTGGAGAAAACCATACAAGGATCCAAGTCCCTCGACGAGTACTTCAAGAACATGAAGGAAGCCTTGCGACGTTCCGGCGTGGACGACCCCATTTGGATGAAGTTCTACTTCATGATGGGATTGAACAACAACATCTCCAAGACTATCTTCCTCGAGAACTACAAGTCCCTCGACGACAACTACATAGGTTCTCTCAAGGCGGAGCAAGAACTCATGAAGGCCAAGTCTACTCGACCCCGAGGCTCACTTCTGTAACACCCCAGATGTAATTTACCATATTTGTATTCCAACTCTTGCCATTTTCGGCTCTAAGTTATGATATTCCCTCATGGTTGGGTTTTGTCTTCGTTTTGCTTTTTGTCCTTGTCATGCATCTCATATCATGTCATCATGTGCATCGCATTTGCATACGTGTTCGTCTCACGCATCCGAGCATTTTCCCCGTTGTCCGTTTTGCATTCCGGCACTCCTACGTCCTCCGATGCCCCCTTTTGCATCTTTTCATGTGCATGTGTTAAACATTCTCGAAATGGTCCGAGATTTGCCAAGCGGCCTTGCTACACCACCGGTAGACCGCCTGTCAAGTTTCGTGCCATTTCGAGTCTGTTTGATACTCCAACGGTTAACCGAGGAACCGTAAAGGTCTCATGTGTGTTGCAGCCCAACACCCCTCGAAAGTGGCCCAAAAACCCATCCAAACCCCCTCCATCCTCTCGGTCGTTCAATCACGATCGCGTGGCCGAAAACCGCACCTCATTTGGACACTCCTAGCTCCCATAATCTATAAATAGGCCCCCCCCTCCGAAATTCCGGGTCCCGAAACCCTAACCTAGTCCCTCTCCGCGCCGGACACGTCCGGAAGCCGCCGGACGCGTCTGCCACCGCGCCCTGTCCACTCGTGCGCTGCCACGTGTCAGCGCCGCCTCCCCGCGCCGCCGGCCCGCGGCGGCCCGCAGCGGGCCCCCGAGGCCCGAGTCGCCCGCCGCCCGATCCTGCGGGATCCGCCGCCGCCAGAGCCCGAGGCACCTCCCCGCGCTGCCCGACGTCGATCTCCGGCCGCCGCCGCGACTTCGCCACGCCGCCGCACCTCCTCCTCGCCGGCCGCCGCGCCTCCCCGCCGCCGGCGATCACGCCCGCCGCCCGGCCACCGCGGCTCCTCCCGTCGGTGCCGACCTTCAACTCCGGCGCCTCCTCTCCACCACCTCGTGCTTCGGCCCTCTCCTTCCTCGTCCTTCCCATCTCCGGCCTCCACGAGGACGCAACTCCGGCGAGATCTCGGTGAAGTTCGGATCTCGTGCTAGAGTAAACCCTAGATCCCGAGGTCCATTTTTCCTCTAAGTCATTTTCTATTATTTTTTTAGCCATGTTCATCGCATCATAACTCTGTCATCGTAGCTCCGTTTCGTGCGTGTGGCATATCAAAATGTTCATCTGGTTGTCCTCTTCATTTTGTTACATTGCACCATGCTTGTTTGAGTCCATCTTGATGCCTAAAATGTTGTTGCAAGAGTGCTATAAAATGTTAGTTCCTGATTCTTATTAGATTATGAGCATTTGTCATTTTTGCCATGATTATTGTGTGCTGCATATGAGCATGAGCCCTACATGTGTTTTGGGCTATACCATGCCATCTTTACAGGGGTGTATGCCATGTATTTTTGTGATCAATGTGGTTACTAGCACATGCATGCAAACTAGCTCTCGTGATGTTGCTGATTTCAGGGACTTAGAATTCCACCAAGTCATTTCCTTGTTGTTATTTTTATGCCATGTATTCATGTTGCTACAGAGAGATCCATGCCTCTTTCGAGTATGTTCAGTAAGGATGATTTGGGCATATGGTTGTGCTCTATCCATACATGTCTTTGTTTGCATTTATGGAGTACCCTAGCATGACTCAATCTTGCTCTACTTTTGCTATTTAATGTTCCTGGCAGGTTGTCTACGAGTTAATCAATTTTGCCAAGGTTGTTGTAGTTGATCCTTGCATGCTATGAGATGGTTCTTGCCATGGTTAGCTTCTTGAACATGTCTTCTTGCTGGGTGTATACTTAGCTTGTCATGCAATGCCTTTTGTTGAGTGCATCGAGCTCGCAAACATGCCTACATAACTCTGTTTTTGCCATGTCCAGTTTTCTGCCAAGTCTGAATCTGTTAACGAAACTTGCTATGTTTACATGGGTGCCATCATGTTTTCTGTGCCCTTTTGTCTTATGGTCAGTAAGGGACTTTTGTTATATGCTTTCAGTAGTTTCATGCCATGCCTTGTGTTTCTATGTTCTGATCCTGTAGCATGTTATTATCTTGCTCTAAACATTGCTTCCTGATGTTAAATCCTGACATGTTATTTGCACCAAGTCTGTGAAGCTGATATCTTTTACACTTTTGCCATACTTGTTTGAACCTACTATTGTGTGATTCAGCCGTAGCTCAGTGTTCATCTTTTGTCAAGCATCTTGAGTAGATCACTGCCATGTGCTTTGTTGCAATGTTAGAGTGCAGTAGCTTAGTTTCTTGTTGCATTTTAGATGGCATCGTGGTGTTAATCGCAGGATTGCACCATTCTTGTTTTGCTTGCCATTTGCAAACCATGCATCCGATTCTGGTGATCTTTATATTGATTTCGACCAAAATCAACTCATCTTTCCAGCGGCGCACTTAGTTTGCCAAGTTGAGGCCTAGTTTAATCTTTCCATTCCGAAGCATGCATATGCATTGCATATTACATCCCGCATATCATGCCATGTTTTGCATCATGTTTCTTGTGCATTGCATCGTCGTTGATTGTGTTTCCCTTGCTTGTGTTCTTGCCTTGGGTAGAGCCGGGAGACGAATACGTGATCGAGGAACCCGTTGAGTACGCTTACGAGGATCAAGCTTACGTCAACTCGGAGAACATTGCAGGCAAGATGACCATACCCTCGAAATCACTTCTATCTTTGCTTGCTAGTTGCTCGCTCTATTGCTATGCCGCGATATCTACCACATGCTTTATCATGCCTCCCATATTGCCATGCCAAGCCTCTAACCCACCTTGTCCTAGCAAACCGTTGTGTGGCTATGTTACCGCTTTGCTCCTTGTTGGAACATGTTTATTCCTTGTTGCAGGTGAAGATTGGAGTTTGTTCCTTGTTGGAACATGTTTATTGTTGGGATATCATTATTATATCTTGTTGACTTTGATGCACCTATATATTTGGTAAAGGGTGGAAGGCTCGGCCTTATGCCTGGTGTTTTGTTCCACTCTTGCCGCCCTAGTTTCCGTCATACCGGTGTTATGTTCCTTGATTTTGCGTTCCTTGCGCGGTTGGATTATAATGGGAACCCCCTGACAGTTTGCCTTGAATAAAACTCCTCCAGCAAGGCCCAACCTTGGTTTTACCATTTGCCACCTAGCCTTTTCCCTTGGGTTTCACGGACTCATGGGTCATCTTTATTTTAACCCCCCCCCGGGCCAGTGCTTCTCTAAGTGTTGGTCCAACCTGAGCAATGTCCGGCGCCCCCTGGGCAACCAGGGTCTATGCCAACCCGACATTTAGCTCATCCGGTATGCCCTGAGAACGAGATATGTGCAGCTCCTATCGGGATTTGTCGGCACATTCGGGCGGCTTTGCTGGTCTTGTTTTACCATTGTCGAAATGTCTTGTAACCGGGACTCCGAGTCTGATCGAGTCGTCCTGGGAGAAGGAATATCCTTCGTTGACCGTGAGAGCTTGTGATGGGCTAAGTTGGGACACCCCTGCAGGGTTTTGAACCTTCAAAAGCCGTGCCCACGGTTATGGGAAGATGGGAATTTGTTAATGTCCGGTTGTAGAGAACTTGACACTTAACTTAATAAAATGCATCAACCGCGTGTGTAGCCATGATGGTCTCTTTTCGGCGGAGTCCGGGAAGAGAACACAATCTCGTGTTATGCTTGAACGTAAGTAGTTCTAGGATCACTTCTTGATCATAGATTATCGACCGTGCCTTGCTCCTCTTCTCAGTCTCATTTGCGTATGTTAGCCACCATATATGCTAGTGCTTGCTGCAGCTCCACCTCACTACCTTTTCCTACCCATGAGCTTAAATAGTCTTGATCGCGAGGGTGTGAGATTGCTGAGTCCCCATGACTCATAGATTACTTCCAAAACCAGATGCAGGTGCCGATGATGCCATTCCAGGGGATGCGACTGAACTCAAGTGGGAGTTTGACGAGGATTCAGGATGTTACTATGTTTCCTTTCCAGACAATCAGTAGTGGAGCCCAGTTGGGGCGATCGGGGATCTTATGCATTTGGGGTTGTCTTTATTTTGGTTCCGTAGTCGGACCTTGATTGTATTCTGGATGATGTAATGCTATATTTATGTATTGTGTGAAGTGGCGATTGTAAGCCAACTCTGTATCTCTTTCTTATTTAGTACATGGGATGTGTAAAGATTACCCCTCTTGCGACATGCCTACAATGCGGTTATGCCTATAAGTCGTGCTCCGACATGTGGGAGATATAGCCGCATCGTGGGTGTTACAATTTGGTAATCAGATCCTTCCCCGACTTAGGTGCCCCCTCCTTGATCGAATCGCTGGCGTTGTTGAGTATAGAAAAATGTTTTGAGTCTTATAGGATTATATATATCGGAGAGTAGGATTCTTTTTACTCCTTAGTCCCTTCGTCGCTCTGGTGAGGCTTCCTGGCGTAGAGTTTTGACTCTTCTCTTCTCAAATTTCACGAAAAAAATTAGGATCACGCGGGTATCTTGGAATCGTTCTGATGGTTTTGTGACGAGAACATTGTTCTTGGTGCCTCCTGACATTTAGGGGTTGTGGCAGTGTCCCAGGGAGTTGAGCTCCGAGGTGTTGTCGTCACAATTTTATTGTTGCAGTTCTGGAATACCTGAGTTTCGCCGACATCGAAAATCTCTTTTATGCAGTTGTTGGTGAGATAATCTCTACGCCACCCAGTACTGGGGCGGGAGTTCGGGAGTATTGCCATAACTCGTATAACTGATGCTTTTCGAAGGTTGAGGTAAATGATTTCTGAAGGCTTCTTGGTTATGTGTTGAAGGATGGATACAGCTGGATGTAGGATTTGCTAGTTTTGGGTGAGATATTACGCTTTCCCTGTATCCCCAACACCCGATTGCATAACCAAAAAATTTCGAGAGTTTCGTACGTGGGAATTCTTGTAGCTCTAGTATTTCTTTCCATAGATAGTTGGTTTGTGATTGGGTAATCCTTACCAAATATTTGTTCATGTCCGTACCTTGTTGTTTTATTCATCCATCTCTATCTAAGTGGCTGCTCAATTTATGGAAGTGTGATCATTTACTTTGGAATTCATTCGTTCATTCTTGTTCGAATGTTAAGGCTATATGTTGCAAATTTTGATCCATTGATTCAACTTGAATATATGTCTTTCAAGATGCTAACGGATGTCACCCTCTTCAGGATAGCTCCTCCAACGCGTCAGAATCCGGAACCTCCTCCACCACCTCCACCTCTGGAGGCATGGCAAGTTGGCTACCAACGCCAACACGCAGATGCTTTTGCAAATCTTGCAAGAGCGCAACCAAGGAAATCAAGGCCATGGCAACAATCAATCTCAGTTTGCTACCCTCAACCAGTTCCTCGCAAACCAGTCAAAGTCCTTCAGTAACTGTGTCGAGGCCACAGACGCTGACGATTGGCTTGTGGATATCTGCAAACATTTTGAGTGTAGCAACGTCAGAACTGAGGATTTTGTCAAGTTTGCTTCGTTCCAACTCAAAGACCAAGCTGCTGAGTGGTATCAACAATACAAAGATTCCAGAGGAGGTCATGTGATTACCTGGGATGATTTCCGCCAAGACTTCAAAGCTCACCACATTCCTCAGACTGTTGTTGAGAGTAAGCGTGAGGAGTTCCGCAATCTGAAGCAAGGCAGCTTGTCTGTTTACCAATACAACATCCTGTTCTAGAGGCTCGCTCGCTTCGCTAAACAAGACGTCCCTGACGAGAAGAGCATGATTTATCAATTCAGAGGTGGCCTCAGAGAAGATCTGCAACTAGCCCTCGTGCTTTTTGAGCCGAAAAAGTACGATGAGTTCTACAACATGGCACTAAAGCAAGAGGCTTCTCAGATCAAGTGTGATGCTTCCAAGAAGAGAGTCAAAGATGCAACTCCTTCTTTTTCAACTCAAGTGGCAGCTAAGCAGCAAAAGTACTGGTTGCCTCCTCCTCCTCCGTTCCGTCAGCCTTATCAGCAGAAGAGCAAAGGTGGCAATGGATCTTCCCACCCACCCAACTCAGGCTTTTAGAACAAAGCTTCGTCTCATGCTCTAAGGTCAAGTGCTCCTTATCACCGTCCGCTCTCAGAGGTTACGTGCAACAACTGACAGTAGAAGGGTCACTATGCAAACAAATGCTTCAAGCAGAGGCATCTTCCGCCTCCTCCTCCTCCTATGAGATCTGCAAGCAATGCAGTGGTCAAGCATAACCCCAATTCTGCAAAGGTCATATTGATGAACGCAGCTCAGGCAGAGGACTCTTCAGAAGTGATCATGGGTAATCTTCCTGTTAATGATATTCCTGCAAAAGTCCTTTTTGATAGTGGTGCATCATATTGTTTCATTTCAAGACCATTTGCATCTAAGCATGAGTTGCCTTTCCAAGATTTAACTAAGCAGTTATCAGTTGTCTCTCCGGGTAAATTCATGAATGCAAGCTCTATGGTTCCAGATGTTTCTATCATGATGGGTGACTATAAGTTTCTGTCACCTCCAATTGTTCTTGGTAACTCAGATATTGATCTAATTCTTGGCATGGACTGGCTTTCTAAGCACAAGGCTCAGCTTGATTGTGCTGCCAGGCAGATTCAATTGACACACTCGTCTGAGGATGTGATCGTCTTTGCCGCTCGTGATGATACCATTCGACTGTTTTCTCTCAATGAGAAGGGCGAGTTGAATGCCATCTCTCATATTCCAGTCGTTTGTGAATATCAAGAAGTCTTTCCAGAAGAGCTTCCAGGAATGCCTCCTCACTGGCCAGTTGAATTCGTCATTGATCTTGAGCCTGGCACGGAACCTGTTTGCAAACGTCCTTACAAGCTTGGACCAGAAGATTTGAAGGAGCTGAAGAAACAACTCGATATACAAGAGCGTATGGGTCTCATCCGACCAAGTTCTTCTCCATGGGGTTGTGGTGTTCTTTTTGTCAAGAAGAAAGATGGCACAGACCGACTTTGTGTCAACTACCATCCATTGAACAAGAAGACCATAAAGAACAAGTACCCACTTCCCAACATCAATGAGCTTTTCGAGAAACTCAAAGGTGCTCAAGTATTCTCCAAGCTTGACCTCCGTATGGGCTATCATCAAATTCGCATTCGTGAACAAGATATCCCCCAAGACAGCATTCAGGACAAGCTATGGTTCCTATGAATACACTGTCATGTCTTTCGGCCTTGTCAACACTCCTCCAACGATCTCTCGCATGATGAACTTCATCTTCAACCCATACACAAATGACTTCGTCTTGGTCTATCTCGATGACATTTTGGTCTTTTCCAAGAACAAGGAGGATCATGCCAAACATTTGAGATTGGTGCTGAACAAACTCAGAGAACATCAGTTCTATGTGAAGTTTTCAAAGTGTGAGTTTTGGCTTGATGAGGTTCTCTAACTTGGGCATATCATCTCCGCCAAGGGCATAGCTGTTAATCCTGAGAAGGTATCTGCAATTGTGAATTGGGAACCGCCTCAGAATGTGAAGCAGCTCCGCAGCTTTCTTGGGCTTGCAAGCTATTGTTGAAGATTCGTTGAGAATTTCTCTAAGATCGCGAAGCCTCTTTCCAACCTCCTCCAGAAGCATGTGAAGTATGTATGGACGCCTGAATGTGACGTAGCTTTCAACACCATCAAAGAGAAGTTAGTCACAGCTCCAGTTCTGACTCCTCCTGATGAATCCAAACCATTCGAGGTTTTCTGTGATGCTTCCCTGCAAGGTCTCGGTGCTGTGTTAATGCAAGAGAAGAAAGTTGTGGCCTATACCTCTCGCCATTTGAATCCCAACGAAAAGAAATACCCCACTAATGACCTCGAGTTAGCGGCTGTTGTCCATGATCTTTTAACATGGAGACATCTCTTGTTGGGAAGGAAAGTGGACAACTTCACTGATCATAAGAGCCTCAAGTACATCTTCACTCAGCCCAACCTCAACCTCAGACTGACTCGTTGGGTTGAAATGATTCAAGAGTATAATCCGAGTATTGAATATACTCTAGGCAAGGCCAATGTAATTGTTGATGCTTTGAGCAGGAAGGCTTACTGCAACAGTTTGATTCTCAAGCCCTTCCAACCGGATCTTTGTGAAGCTTTCCGCAAGCTTAATCTCCAAGTTGTTCCTCAAGGATTCCTTGCCAACCTCCAAGTCTCTCCTACTTTGGAAGAACAAATTCGTGAGGCACAATTTCTTGATGCAATGGTGAAGGAGGTGAAGATTGGGATTGCCAGGAGCCAACCCAAGTACAAGTGCTATCGCCTTGATGACAAAGATACTCTATTCTTCGAGGATCGAATTGTTGTTCTTAAAGGTGACCTTCATAAAGTCATTATGAACGAGGCTCACAATTCACTCCTATCTATTCATCCTGGAAGTTCAAAGATGTACCATGAGATCAAGCAGTCGTATTGGTGGACTCGAATGAAGCGCGAGATTGCTCAGTTCGTGAATGAATGTGATGTCTGCAGAAGAGTGAAAGCAGAACACCAATGGCCAGCTGGTCTCCTCCAACCTCTTGCCATTCCAGAATGGAAGTTTGACCATATTGAGATGGACTTCGTGACTGGATTTCCCAAGTCCAAGCGTGGCAATGATGCTATCTTCATCGTCATCGACAAGCTCACTAAAGTGGCTCATTTTCTTCCTATCAAAGAATCTATCACAGGAGCTCAGTTGGCAGAGCTATATACCTCCAGGATTGTCTCCTTGCACGGCATTCCGCAGTTGATATCTTCAGATCGTGGAAGCATCTTTACCTCTAAGTTTTGGGATTCCTTTCAGAAGGCCATGGGCACCAACATTCGCTTCAGCACAGCCTTTCATCCTCAAACTAGTGGACAAGTCGAGCGAGTAAATCAAATTCTTGAAGATATGCTGAGGGCTTGTGTCAATTTCTTTTGGTATGAAGTGGGAAGATTGTCTTCCATATGCCGAGTTCTCCTACAACAACAGCTTCCAAGCGAGTTCGGGCAAGGCCCCATTCGAGATTCTCTATGGCAGAAAGCGTCGTACCCCTCTTAACTGGTCAGAGACTGGTGAACGCCAACTTCTTGGCAATGACTTGATCACAGAGGCTGAAAAAATGTGCAAAGTCATTCGTGAAAATCTCAAAGCCGCGCAATCGCGCCAGAAGAGTTACTATGATAGCAAGCATCGTGACTTGGCTTTCGAGATCAGAGACCATGTCTACCTCCGTGTCTCTCCAATGAAAGGCACTCGTCGCTTCGGTATCAAAGGGAAGCTTGCCCCTAGATATGTGGGTCCTTTCACGATCATTGGCAAAAGAGGTGACCTCGCCTATCAACTTGAGCTTGCATCCAACTTTGCAAATGTGCACGACGTGTTTCACGTGTCACAACTTCGCTAGTGTTTCAAGACTCCTGACCGCACCATCAACTTCGAAGAGATTGATCTCCAAGAAGACCTGTCTTATCATGAGCATCCTGTTTCTATTCTTGAAGAAACTGAGCGAAAGACTCGCAACAAGTCTATCAAATTCCTGAAAGTGAAGTGGTCACATCATTCCGACCGTGAAGCCACCTGGGAATGCGAAGACCACCTCCGTTCCGAATATCCGGAGTTTTTCCAGTCCTAGATCTCGGGACGTGATCCTTTCGTAGTGGTGGAGTGTTGTAACACCCCGGATGTAATTTACCATATTTGTATTCCAACTCTTGCCATTTTCGGCTCTAAGTTATGATATTCCCTCGTGGTTGGGTTTTGTCTTCGTTTTGCTTTTTCTCCTTGTCATGCATCTCATATCATGTCATCATGTGCATCGCATTTGCAAACGTGTCCGTCTCATGCATCCGAGCATTTTCCCCGTTGTCCGTTTTGCATTCCGGCACTCCTACGTCCTCCGGCACCCCCTTTTTCATCTTTTCGTGTGCGGGTGTTAAACATTCTCGAAATGGTCTGAGATTTGCCAAGCGTCCTTGGTACACCACCAGTAGACCGCCTGTCAAGTTTCGTGCCATTTGGAGTCCATTTGATACTCCAACGGTTAACCGAGGAACCGTAAAGGCCTCGTGTGTGTTGCAGCCCAACACCCCTCCAAAGTGTCCCAAAAACCCATCCATACCCCCTCCATCCTCTTGGTCATTCGATCACGATTGCGTGGCCAAAAACCGCACCTCATTTGGACTCTCCTAGCTCCCAGAATCTATAAATAGGCCTCCCCCTCCGAAATTCTGGGTCCCGAAACCCTAACCTAGTCCCTCTCCGCGCCGGACGGGTCCGCCGCCGCGCCCCGTCCACTCGCGCGCTGCCACGTGTCAGCGCCGCCTTCCCGCGCCACCGGCCCGCCACGGCCCGCAGCGGGCCCCCGAGGCCCGAGTCGCCCGCCGCCCGATCCCGCGGGATCCGCCGCCGCCAGAGCCCCAGGCGCCTCCCCGTGCCGCCCGACGCCAATCTCCGGCCGCCACCACGACTTCGCTGCGCCGCCGCACCTCCTCCTCGCCGGCCGCCGCGCCTCCCCACCACCAGCGATCGCGCCCGCCACCCGGCCACCGCGGCTCCTCCCGCCGGTGCCGACCTTCAACTCCGGCGCCTCCTCTCCGCCACCTCGCGCTCCGGCCCTCTCCTTCCCCGTCCTTCCGATCTCCAGCCGCCACGAGGACGCAACTACGCCGAGATCTCGGTGAACTTCGGATCTCGTGCTACAGTAAACCCTAGATCCCGAGGTCCATTTTTTCCTCTAAGTCCTTTTTTGTTATTTTTTAGCCATGTTCATCGCATCATAACTCTGTCATCATAGTTCCGTTTCGTGCGTGTGGCATCTCAAAATGTTCATCTGATTGTCCTCTTCATTTTGTTCCATTGCACCATGCTTGTTTGAGTCCATATTGATGCCTAAAATGCTGTTGCAAGAGTGCTATAAAATGTTAGTTCCTGATTCTTATCAGATTATGAGCATTTGTCATTTTTGCCATGATTATTGTGTGCTGCATATGAGCTTGAGCCCTACATGTGTTTTCGGCTATGCCATTCCATCTTTATAGGGGTGTATGCCATGTATTTTTGTGATCAATGTGGTGACTAGCACATGCATGCAAAGTAGCTCTCGTGATGTTGCTGATTTCAGGGACTTAGAATTCCACTATCATTTCCCTGTTGTTATTTGTATGCCATGTATTCATGTTGCTACAGAGAGATCCATGCCTCTTTTGAGTATGCTCAGTAAGGATAATTTGGGCATATGGTTGTGCTATATCCATCCATGTCTTTGTTTGCATTTATGGAGTACCCTAGCATGACTCAATCTTGCTCTACTTTTGCTATTTAATGTTCTTGGCAGATTGTTTACGTGTTAATCAATTTTACCAAGGTTGTTGTAGTTGATCCTTGCATGCTATGAGATTGTTCTTGCCATGGTTAGCTTCTTGAACATGTCTTCTTGCTGGGTGTATACTTAGCTTGTCATGAAATGCCTTTTGTTGAGTGCATCGAGCTCGCAAACATGCCTACGTAACTCTGTTTTTGCCATGTCCAGTTTACATGGGTGCCATCATGTTTTCTGTGCCCTTTTGGCTTATGGTCAGTATGGGACTTTTGTTATATGCTTTGAGTAGTTTCATGCCATGCCTTGTGTTGCTATGTTCTGATCCTGTAGCATGTTGTTATCTTGCTCTAAACATTACTTCCTGATGTTAAATCCTGACATGTTGTTATTTTCACTAAGTCTGTGAAGCTGATATCTTTTACACTTTTGCCATGCTTGTTTGAACCTGCTATTGTGTGATTCAGCCGTAGCTCAGTGTTCATCTTTTGTCAAGCATCTTGAGTAGATCACTGCCATGTGCTTTGTTGCTATGTTAGAGTGCAGTAGCTTAGTATCTTGTTGCATTTTAGATGACATCGTGCTGTTAATCGCAGGATTGCGCCATTCTTGTTTTGCTTGCCATTTGCAAACCGTGCATCCGATTCCGGTGATCTTTATATTGATGTCAACCAAAATCAACTCATCTTTCCAGCGGCGCACTTGGTTTTCCAAGTTGAGGCCTGGTTCAATCTTTCCCTTCCGAAGCACGCATATGCATTGCATATTACATCCCGCATATCATGCTATGTTTTGCATCATGTTGTTTGTGCATTGCACCGTGGTTGATTGTGTTTCCCTTGCTTGTGTCCTTACCTTGGGTAGAGCCGGGAGACGAGTACGTGATCAAGGAACCCGTTGAGTGCGCTTACGAGGATCAAGCTTACGTCAACTCGGAGAACTTTGCAGGAAGATGACCATACCCTCGAAATCACTTCTATCTTTGCTTGCTAGTTGCTCGCTCTATTGCTATGTCGCGATACCTACCACATGCTTTATCATGCCTCCCATATTGCCATGTCAAGCCTCTAACCCACCTTGTCCTAGCAAACCATTGTTTGGCCTTGTTACCGCTTTGCTCAGCCCCTCTTATAGCGTTGCTAGTTGCGGGTGAAGATTGGAGTTTGTTCCTTGTTGGAACATGTTTATTGTTGGGATATCATTATTATATCTTGTTTACTTTAATGCACCTATATATTTGGTAAAGGGTGGAAGGCTCGGCCTTATGCCTGGTGTTTTGTTCCACTCTTGCCGCCCTAGTTTCCGTCATACCGGCGTTATGTTCCTTGATTTTGCGTTCCTTACGCGGTTGGGTTATAATGGGAACCCATTGACAATTCGCCTTGAATAAAACTCCTCCAGCAAGGCCCAACCTTGGTTTTACCATTTGCCACCTAGCCTTTTCCCTTGGGTTTCACGGACTCATGGGTCATCTTTATTTTAACCCCCCCCCGGGCCAGTGCTTCTCTAAGTGTTGGTCCAACCTGAGCGATGTCCGGCGCCCCCTGGGCAACCAGGGTCTATGCCAACTCGATTTCTGGCTCATCCGGTGTGCCCTGAGAACAAGATATGTGCAGCTCCTATCGGGATTTGTCGGCACATTCGGGTGGCTTTGCTGGTCTTGTTTTACCATTGTCGAAATGTCTTGTAACCGGGACTCCGATTCTGATCGGGTCGTCCTGGGAGAAGGAATATCCTTCGTTGACCGTGAGAGCTTGTGATGGGCTAAGTTGGGACACCCCTGCAGGATTTTGAACTTTCGAAAGCCGTGCCCACGGTTATGGGCAGATGGGATGTAGCGACCTGACCCGAATGGATCACGTCTACTGTGCTACGGTGTCATCCCTGGATCAGTAATGCTGACACCACACAGTACATCGAGGTTTTATAACAGAGTTGCAATCACACACTTATTACATCGATGGCTCAAAAAGAACTTATTACAATAAATATGGCTGAAGGCCATCTAATAATGATAACAGCGGAAGACTTGGAAGATAAATGGGTCCATCAACTCCAGCGGCATCACTGAGTATAGGGCCACGACCTAAACGCACCTCAATTGTCGTCTGAAAAGTCTACAACATTAACGTTGCAGCCCGAAAACGGGTCAGCACATGGAATATGCTGGCAAAGTAACACATAGAGAGTAATGGAATGAAACAGCTATACTATATGCATATATGGCTAGTGGAAAGCTCTATGGTTACAATTTTGCGTAAAGCCAATTTTTCCCTACTGCAAAGGAATAAATTTATTTAACTATTATGGTGGTTGTGAAACATTGAGAATGGTTGATAGCATTCTCAATCCCAATTAAAAATAATTAAAACCCAACAACATTAATTAGAAGTAACATGTTGAGATTCACAATGGTATTCAAGTACTAGATACTCAAGTTGTCCATAACCGGGGACACGGCTAATCATGATTAGTTTGTACACTCTGCAGAGGTTTGCGCACTTTTCCCCACAAGACTCGATCGCCTCCGTTTGGTTTCTCGCACTACACGGTGTTTGAGAAGACGGATGACCGAGACACAGTCTTTCAGAAGTGCTAGCACCTTACATGTGGGGTAGACCGTACCACCTACAACCCCTACATCTGCTAGTCCACCCCGTAAGAGTTCGCACAACTTAGTCAACTATGCCAGAGCCCATAATGGCTTGTGGCTGCACACGGAAGTTTCTAGCATGAAAGATCTTATGATCCCTTTGAGCCTGGGTGGCGGTCCGAAAAAAAACAGGCAAGTCCTGATAGACATCAGGTGCCTCAATCCACCCAGATGTGTGTTTAAGTTGCCACCTTAGATAAACCATTGAAATTATCAATCTCACATCTGTCATGGATATCACTCACCCAATCCACGTCTACTAGCATAGCATGGCATAATAAGCAAACGTAGAAGTAACTCCCAAGGGTTTGATAATAATACAGGTAATAGGTACTACCTCATCTACTTCCCATCCCACAATTTAATTAGATCCTAATCATGCAATGTGTGAGGATTGATCTAATGCAATAAAACATGGGTTGTAGAAAGGTATGATCAAAGTGTTACTTGCCTTGCTGATGATCCGCGAGTCCTAGGGTTTCGAAGTAACAAGCGGCGCAATCCGGGTAATCTATCGCAGACAAACAACAAGCATACAATAAGTACTCATCTAATGCACAGGTAAAACTCAAACAAGAGAACGAACCAGAAAGTTCAATTTAAGAACTCCGGTTGAGAAGAAAGAAAGAACCGAACAAAGAAACAAACGGCGAAAGAAAACAACTCGGTTCTAGCAAGTTGAAACTAGGTCAAATTTTACCAGGGCAAAAACTTGTTTAAGTTGATTAGACGGAACGGTGGTTTCGAAACGAAACTTCAGGCGCTTGAATCACCTGATTCCGATAAACGAGCGAAAATAAAGACTAGAAATAAGATCGGATCTGAAATCACGATCGCGGAATAAATCCGACAAGAAGAAAAAGAAGAACGGTTAAACGAACGGACGTTCGTTAACCTAGAAGAATCCGGTGATCACGTTCGTTAAGACGAACGGTCCGGCGAACGGTCCAAAGGCAACTAAATCGGAGAAGAAAACAAATCCGATCTAGGGTTTCGGAGAAGAAAACCGAAACGAAAAACCGATCTAGAACACCGGAACGGTTTGGCGAAGAACCGGAAATAAAACGAATCGGAAAAGAAGAATCGGAACGATTAGAAGAAAACGATCCGATGAAAAGAATAGATGTAGCGCGGGGCTACCTCCGGCGAGGTCTCCGGCGGCGTGGGCGTGGGGCGGCGTGGCAAGGTGCGGCGGCGGCTAGGTGCGACGGCGGCGGCGGCGGCGGCGTAGGGCGCGGGCGGCGGCTTAGGGCGCGGGGTGCGGTGGAGTGCTTGGGGTTGAGAGAGGCTTGGAATTTGATGTGTGTAGAGGGGGGGTGCTTGGGTATTTATATTGGGGAGGGGAGGGGTTTACTTGGGGTAGAGGGCAAGGAATTAGACTAGGAATAGGAATAGAAAAGAGGGAAGGAAAAGATCTAGAAATAGAAAAGGAATATACGGAAGTAGGAGCAAAGTCCTACTAGGATTCGGTACAGGAGAGAGGCGGCGGCGGCCTCCTGCGCCTGCGCCTGGCGCGCGACTAGCGATGGCCTTGGCCGGCTGCTTGGCTTGCGGCGGCTCGGGCCTTTGGCCCGGCTGGCCTGCGAATAGTTTTTTTTAACGGTTCAGCGCGCAGAAAAAAAAAACAAAAAGAGATCTAAACGAACTCCGAAAAATCTAAAGTAAATTTTTCCCGACTCCTAAAAATGAGCCGAACAAAAAGAACTTTTCTCCGGACCTAAAATGCAATTTTTGAAAATGTGCATTTTTCCCTATCCAAATAAAATGCAAATAAAACTCCGGCAAACAAAAATTGATCTATTTATTAAATCTTCATTTTTCCTAAATTTGGGAAAGTCATATTATTCCCTCTCTCATATATTTTTGACACCGGAAAAATTATTGAAGATAAAATAAATAAATCAAATGATCCTATTTTCAAACTTCGAGAAAACTCTCAAATATGAAAATAACGAAATCTCCAACTCTCTCCGAGGGTCCTTGAGTTGCGTGAAATTTCTAGGATCAACCAAAATGCAAGAAAATATGCTATGCATGATGATCTAGTGTATAACATTCCAAATTGAAAATTTGGGATGTTACATGGGAATTTGTTAATGTCCGGTTGTAGAGAACTTGACACTTAACTTAATAAAATGCCATCAACCACGTGTGTAGCCGTGATGGTCTCTTTTTGGTGGAGTCCGGGAAGAGAACACGGTCTCGTGTTATGCTTGAACGTAAGTAGTTCTAGGATCACTTCTTGATCATAGATTATCGACCGTGCCTTGCTCCTCTTCTCGCTCTCATTTGCGTATGTTAGCCACCATATATGCTAGTGCTTGCTGCAGCTCCACCTCACTACCTTTTCCTACCCATGAGCTTAAATAGTCTTGATCGCCAGGGTGTGAGATTGCTGAGTCCCCGTGACTCACAGATTACTTCCAAAACCAGATGCAGGTGCCGATGATGCCATTCCAGGGGATGCGACTGAACTCAAGTGGGAGTTCGACGAGGATTCAGGACGTTACTATGTTTCCTTTCCAGACGATCAGTAGTGGAGCCCAGTTGGGGTGATCGGGGATCTTATGCATTTGGGGTTTTCTTTATTTTGGTTCCGTAGTCGGACCTTGATTGTATTCTGGATGATGTAATGCTATATTTATGTATTTTGTGAAGTGGCGATTGTAAGCCAACTCTGTATCTCTTTCTTATTCAGTACATGGGATGTGTAAAGATTACCCCTCTTGCGACATGCCTACAATGCGGTTATGCCTCTAAGTCGTTCTCCGACACGTGGGAGATATAGCCGCATCATGGGTGTTACAACTTCGCACCGACCACGCTACAAGACGGCGAGAGGGATGATGTGCCATCTTTGGCCTTCATCCACGATGAGAGTGATGATGTGCCATCTTCGGCCTTCATCCACGGCGACGACTACGAGACGGTTGAGCATCGGATTTTCGCTTCGACAACGGCGACGTATGATGATTTGAGCGACTTTTGCCACCATATTGAGAGTGAGAGTGACTTCACCACTAGCCCTATATATGATGAGCTGCCCCAATTCCCATGTGAGGAGAGCCACCACCACCACCACTTGAGTGATTTGAGTGACTCCACCATGTGCGACATTGAGTGCACCTACCTTGAGGGAGCGAGTGAGCCACCGCCACATAGAGAGAGTGAGGTAGTTGATGAGGCATATGCGGCCATTTCGCTTTCTAACAACTTAACCTCTACCTCTATTGTGTCTTCTCCTTTGGTGCTAGGTCCCATATATGATGACGCGCCGATCCTCGACGACTTCGTCCTTCTTTTGGACATGACGATGGCCATGGTGGACTATGATGCACCCCCCACATGGTTCCATCCCGATGACGACAATGACCACCATTTGGTCTTTCCCACCTCACCTACACCACATGAGCGGAATGAGAAAGGTAACATAGGTGAAGGTGATGCTCTTGTCCCACTAGTGGATGTTCTTGACATTGATTGCTTGCATGATGTTGATCCAGCTATTACCATGCTTCATGCTAGTGCGACTTCCCCATGCGATGATTTATTACCCAATTATGATGAGTATGATGATTCTCATGTCAAGTCTCTTAGTTGTGATGCCATGTTACATAGGATTTATTGTGACAATTCTTTAGGCCACATCATGTTTGCCAATCCGCTTGCCTTGTCATATGCTATGCATGAGATCAATCATATGTCTTATTTGCAATCTCATAGTAGTGACTATGTATATGCCATTAAAATAAACCCAATTTGCACCTATGGCATAGATGACAAGCCCATGGTGATTGGCATTTGTTTTTCTTGTGATGAGATTGATATGCTTCCTTTGCATCATTTATCTCATATGCCATACCATGACCACCTAGCTTCGGACATGCATTATTTGCCATGTTTCCAATGTTCTCAACATGATGATTCCGATATTGCTCATGAGGAGACCCCCATAGTTTCCTCATACATTTTAGGAGATTTTTATCCTCCCATCCATTGCATGATCCTCATACTTGTGTGCACAATATGCTTTCCATGAATGATGTGCCATATAATTGCATACTTGATTTGTGTCCTCATCATGTCATACATAACAACTATTCTTTCATGATGGATGACATGTTCTTATACCATGCATCAAATTTCTTTAAGCGATGCTTATCTTGTGCTAACTCACACATGCACATACACATCATGATGGGTGATGTGTACATTTACCACGCACACACGTTCTTTCGTTTGTGTCTCTTTTGTGTAGGTACCCATGGACACTCGTCAACCTCACAATCTCATGAGTTGACGAAACAAGCTCTAGAGAGCAATGATTACTTGGGATCCCGTGGATTGTCCTTACCACCACTCGCTTCGCGTAAAGACTTCGCGCATCTCTTCTACATGGCCCTCACATGGTTATGGGTTATTTACCACTTCTCACTTTATGCCCATATTGCCATGTTCACTTTGCCTTTGCCATGCATTTGTGACCTATGCTTTGCATTACACATGATGATTGATTCTAATACTTGTATGTGTATTTGCAAGCTTGGTGGAGATATCACTTGTTATTACCATGTTTGCTTTGTGCCCCATGCCTATGATGATACTATGATCTTGCTTTGTGTTCGTGCTTGCGATATGTCATGTGCATTGCCTATGCCTATCATTTGCTCACATGCCATGATATCCTCTAGTGTGTTGCATCTTCGCTCCACTAGTTTGCATGACATGATTGATATGCTTGCTTATGTTGCATCACCGATGACTCATACTTGGTCATTTCTTGCAGTTGATGGAATCCATTTCCATGCTTTGCACATGATTGACTTGATTGCCTCACACATATTGAACAATTGCTCCTTCTTTTGTGTTGAGTGCCATGATATCTTCACTACACCATATGCACATTATGCTTGGATTGTCTTGCACTTGCCCCATGTGTTTCGACATCTCATTATATTTGGTGTTGTGAATGATTCCTATGCATACCATAGAATGTTTGTTGAGTGCTTTATGCATGCTTGCTATGACCATGAGGTAGATGCTTGTTCACTTGTCACTAGCATCTTCACCTCCCATTTGCATACTTGTTTCCATGATGTCCTTGATTGTGCTCAACTTATATGCTTAAATGCCATGCCACACTTCTTTGTCAAACCATATGCTATGCTTGATGACAACACTTGTTGGGTTTATCACCTCTTGAATGCTTGGTTTTGCTCTTACACCAACCACATTTGTTTTTCCAAGTGCTTGTTATCTTTGCTCCTCTTGAAGGAATTACAAGACGGTGCGACATTGGAGAGTGCCCATTTGAAACTACAAGATGATGAATGCTTGGTGATCGTCAACTTCTACACGGCAACATCATCTCTTTCCCATGGTGATTTGGATTTCGATCCGAGGGCGGATCTTTCCCAAGGGGGAGGGGGTGATGCGGAGCATCCTATGGACATCACCATGTCAAGAGTCCATTTGGCAAGTGACACGTGCCACATCTACTTCATACATACAAAGGTGAATCATCTCCTTTACACGTGTCCACTTGTACCTTTCGAGGATGGTATACTACTTGACCCCTCTCTCGTGTGCATACATAGGTGTGAGCGGAGATACACATTCATCGAGGAGGAGTCCAAGAAGAAGAGAACATCTACACCATCCAAGAGGGAAGCCTGGAAGCGGAGAAGGAAGCGCCAAGAAGAAGGCAGCAGCTCCCAGGCGACCCCGTGTGACGCCCCGAGACCGTTGTGCCAGGTGTCTTCGAGTTATTCGTTGTTGTTGCCTTGTCTTTCACTTGCGTGTTGCATCTTGCCATGTCAGCATGTGCATTGCATCATCATGTTTTTCAAAACTTGCATCCGCCCGGGTCTCCCCGTTCCTTCCGTTGTTCGTTCTGAGCCCAGACACACTCGCACGTGCCCACAGCACCTCTGAAACAGTACTTTATAAGTGGCCGAAAAATGTTCTCGGAATGGGATGGAAGTTGGCGTGCGGTGTTGTTATGTTGTCAGTAGACCGCCTGTCAAGTTTCACCGCATTCGGAGTCCATTTCACGCCCCAACGGATAACTATAGCGGCATTATAGTCGGTCAAACGTCGGACGTTTTCGGTCTCCGGAAACAGTTGCCGGGCTGCACTCTCTATCTCTTCTTTATCGCAACCCTCGGTCTTCCACACAGTCACAATCAACCCCTCTTCACAGCCCACTAATCCAGCCCACTAAACCTCCCCTCCGACCAGAACCGTTCGATTGCGATCGGAGGGTCCAAATCGGGCTCAAACCCATCAAACCCTAGCCCCTACCCTATTTAAGCTCACCCACATGCCATTTTTGGCCTTCTCCTTCCTCCCCCTCGAAATATGTGCCCCCCAATAATCATCCAGCCACCGCCCACCTCCATTTCCGCGCCGGCCGCACCCTCCACCGCCACTTGGCGCATCCCCACTGGCCTGCCTCCACCACTGCTATGGCGCCACGTCGCCCCCCTCAGCCTCCACCACCACCGCAGCCCTCCAGACCCATCCACACGCCCCACCGTGCCGCCGCCTGTACCCGCTCGCCCGAGCGATCCAGATCGGGACTCCGCTGCCAACAGTGCCCCACTGCCCCGCCGTCCGCGCTCGCCGGCGACGAGCGCCGCCCATCGCCGGAGACCTCCGGAAGGCCAGCCCCGCCGCCCCGCCTCTCTACTTCCTTCTCCTCCCTCCTTCGGTCTCTCTCTCTAAGTTCTCCCTCTCTCTCGCAGGTGCCCGCTGCCGGCGCCCAGGAAGCTCGTCATTGGCCCCGCCTTCGCCAGATACGGGGCCTTGCGACCCGTTCCCGGCATCGCCAGCGTCGCCGAACCCCGCCGTCGTCGGAGCGTTCTCGCGCCGCCGCCACGTTCTTCTACCCGTGAGGTGCACGGGAGAGGACGACGCCCAGCGCTTGCCCCCTCTCGCCCGCGTGGGCCGCCGCACGCCCTGGCCTGGCCCAGCTCCCACGCGAGGCGCAGCTCCAGCACCGGCCTGCCACTGCTTCACTGACCTAGGCCATGGCCCATGGTGAGAGCCCAGCACCCAGCCTTTCAGCCCGATCATGTTTTTTCCTGTCCAGCGGATTTAGCTATTATTCCAGAGATAACGGTTTTGTAGAAAAACCCTTCTAGTTCATGCATTTAATTACTCCACAACCGTGCATCGGATTAAAACAAACTTTATATGTAAAATGCTTATAATTTTATGTAGATTAATAATTTTCCACTTTCATCCATGTTTAGAATGTTTAAACTTGTTGTTTGTTCATTTGCTCATATGCCATGTTAAAATGATTTATTTCATAACTAAATAACCGTAGCTCCAAACTTAACAAACTTTATATGTAAATGGGGTAGAAAAATGCCTAGTTTAACATGGTGCACTCTTCTTGCATGTTTAACAACTCTAAAATATGGTTTAGGGCAGAACAGTACCAACTTTGAAATATGCATATGGGGATTCACCGGAATTATTGTTTGTTGTTCCGGCCTCATTTAAACTTGCCTAGATAGGTAGTTTTCATATGCTTCACCATATTTTCCATGTTAATCGACATTTAATATTGTTGGGTAAATAAACGAGATCGAACTAAATAACTTGAATGTGGTGTTCCGTCAATATGCAACTCGTTGCATATTGAACTCCACTTAACTTGTAGTTTTGTTTGTGCACTTTGCCATGCCATGCCTCATTAAACCGGACATGCATCATACTTGGTTGTGCATCATGCCATGATTATGTGATGGTTGTTTACCATGTTGTTTGCTTCTTTCCGGTGTGCTTCTTCGGGTTGGTTCCGTTAACGTAGCATTTGTGAGGATTCGTTCGACTTCATCCGTTTGTCTTCTTCATGGACTCGTTCTTCTTCCTTGCGGGATCTCAGGCAAGATGACCATACCCTCGAAATCACTTCTATCTTTGCTTGCTAGTTGTTCATTCTATCGCTATGTCGCGCTACCTACCACTTGTTATATCATGCCTCCCATATTGCCATCTCAAGCCTCTAACCCACCTTCCTAGCAAACCGTTGTTTGGCTATGTTACCGCTTTTGCTCAGCCCCTCTTATAGCGTTGCTAGTTGCAGGTGAAGCTAAAGTTTGTTCCATGTTGGAACATGGATTTGTTGGGATATCACAATATATCCTATTTAATTAATGCATCTATATACTTGGTAAAGGGTGGAAGGCGCCTTATGTCTGGTGTTTTGTTCCACTCTTGTCGCCCTAGTTTCCGTCATACCAGTGTTATGTTCCTTGATTTTGTGTTGCTTACATGGTTGGGCATTATAGGAACCCCTTGAAAGTTCGCTTTGAATAAAACTCCTCCAGCAAGGCCCAACCTTGGTTTTACATTTGCCTAACAACCTAAGCCTTTTTCCCTTGGGTTCCCGAAGCCCGAGGGTCATTTTTTTTTTAACCCCCCCCCCCCCCCCCGGGCCAGTGCTCCTCTGAGTGTTGGTCCAACCTGTTAGTCGCTGGTGGCCACCAGGGGCAACTCTGGGCTGGCCTACCGGAAGCTTGGACAATCCGGTGTGCCCTGAAAACGAGATATGTGCAGCTCCTATCGGGATTTGTTGGCACATCCGGGCGGCTTTGCTGGTCTTGTTTTACCATTGTTGAAATGTCTTGTAACCAGGATTCTGAGTCTGATCGGGTCTTCCTGGGAGAAGGAATATCCTTCGTTGATCGTGAGAGCTTGTGATGGGCTAAGTTGGGACACCCCTGCAGGGTGTGAATTTTTGAAAGCCATGACTGCGGTTATGTGGCAGATGGGAATTTGTTAGTATCCGGTTGTAGAGAACTTGACACTTAACTTAATTAAAATCCATCAACCGTGTGTGTAGCCGTGATGGTCTCTTCTCGGCGAAGTCCGGGAAGTGAACATGGTTCTTGTGTTATGGTTGTGCGTAAGTAGTTTCAGGATCACTTCTTGATCACTTCTAGTTTCTCGACCGTTGTGATGCTTCTCTTTTCGCTCTTATTTGCGTATGTTAGCCACCATATATGCTTAGTGCTTGCTGCAGCTCCACCTCACTACCCTTTCCTACCCATAAGGTTAAATAGTCTTGATCTCGCGGGTGTGAGATTGCTGAGTCCTCGTGACTCATAGTTACTTCCAAACAGTTGCAGGTGCCGATGATACCAGTACAGGTGACACAACCCAACTCAAGTGGGAGCTTGATGAACATCTGGGTCATTGTTATTTGTCTCTTCCGATTGATCAGTAGTGGAGCCCAGTTGGGATGATCGGGGATCTAGCATTTGGGGTTATCTTCTTTTATTTTGGTTCCGTAGTCAGACCTTGATTGTACTTTGGATGATGTATGTTTAACTTGTTATTTGTGTGAAGTGACGATTGTAAGCCAACTCTTTATCCCATTCTTATTCAGTACATGGGATTGTGTGAAGATTACCCCACTTGCGACTAAACCACCATGCGGTTATTCCTCTAAGTCATGCCTCGACACGTGGGAGATATAGCCACATCGTGGGTGTTACAAGTTGGTAATCAGAGCCATCCCTGACTTAGGAGCCCCCTGCTTGATCGAATCGTTGACGTTGTTGAGTCTAGAACAAAATGTTTTGAGTCTTAGGATTATATATATCGGAGAGTATGATTCTTTTTACTCCTCAGTCCCTTCGTCGCTCTGGTGAGGCCTCCTGACGTAGAAGTTTTGACTTCCCTCTCCTCAAATTTCATGATTTTTTTAGGATCACGCGGGTATCTTGGAATCGTTCCGATAGTCTTGTGACGAGAACATTGTTCTTGGTGCCTCCTGACATTTAGGGGTTGTGGCAGTGTCCCAGGGAGTTGAGCTCTGAGGTGTTGTCGTCACAATTTTATCATTGCAGTTCTGGAATACCTGAGTTCGCCGACATTGAAAATCTCTTTTATGCAGTTGTTGGTGAGATAACCTCGACGCCACCCAGTACTGGGGCGGGAGTTCGGGAGTATTGCCATAACTCGTATAACGGATGCTTTTCGAAGGTTAAGGTAAATGATTTCTGAAGGTTTCTTGGTTATGTGTTGAAGGATGGATACAGCTGGATGTAGGATTTGTTAGTTTGGGTGAGATATTATGCTTCCCCTGTTTCCCCAACACTTGATTGCATAATCAGAAAGTTTCGGGAGTTTATAAGTGGGAATTCAAGTAGCTCCTAGGATATCTTTCCGACAGATGTATGATATGAAATTGGGGTTCGACGTCTAGTGGTCCGCCTATCCACAGTTGGTTTTACAGTGGTCTCGTTGTGTCTTAAAGAGTCCTTGGCTATGCTGACTCGGGGACGCTTCGTATGTCATGTGCACTGCCTTGTACATGATGGTGATGTACGATCGAGCCCGTGTGGGCTCCACCATGAAAACTTCGGACGAAATCTCTATCATATGTTTGTTTCCGACTTATTTTGCAAGCCAATCTTTGTTTTGTTTTGAGTTGTGGTATTCGAGTTGCTTCAATGTCAAGTGTTGATTCAATACCTTCCCTAAGCGGTGTTCTCACATTTCTATGTGAATACTAATCCTTCATGATAATCGAGATTGTCATGTCAATCCTTTTCAACCGGCGTATTTCTCTTCAAGTGGATCCTATCATTTTCAACATTCGCAATATCAACTCTAAGTATTCTCAACGGTGTTTGTTTCATTCGTCCCAAGTTGCCTTTGTTTTTCCCGCCCTCCCACCATTTTTTCTTCGAGGACTCAGATTTCTTATTCAAGTATCCTTTTATTGATGGGAAGTCTCTCCATTATTTTCCGTCAATGTTCTTATCCGGTAATTCTCAGGAACATACTAACGGAGCTTCAAGTTTATCATTCTTCGTTCTCTTTTCTTCTCAGGTGGATTCAAGTCAAGCTTTGTCGATCATATATTTTTCTCATTTCAAATGTTTTCTCATGCCGGTGCACCTCTTAATCATCCACTCCTCGCCACCCATTTGTTCTGGAGTATTGAAGATATCTCAGGAGATTCGCGTTTTCATTCCTAAACCGTTCAAGCTATCTCGAGGGTGTTATTTCTTTTGAGCCATTTAATTCAACCGGTGCAATCTTTCTATTAAATCGTTCAATGGTGTATCTTTTGAGTGGGCCCTAACCCACAGGTCTTTTCCAGGATCTTACCTGACTCTTCTAATTTTTTCCGGAGTTATTCTCAAATTCATTTCAAAGTTTGACATAAGAAGGAATTGTCATCAGTCTTATGTCTTTCTCCAAGATCTTTCAAATTCTTTTCATCATTGGTTCAACCTTTCCAATTTTCATTCTGGAGTGCCTCAATAATTCATGGTGGTGTTTATCATCATCATTCTCTGCATTTGAAGACTGGAGAAGATTTTCTCTTAAATCTTGCTCCGTTCTCTTGAAGATGCGTAGTCCAAGCTTGATGCCATCCTATCTTAATTGTTTCCGATTATGAGAATTCTTTTCACCCATCCAAAGTAATTCAGGAGTATTTTTCAGTTTGATTCTTCGGAGCCCATCATCTCAGAATTATTCATTCCACCTTTCAGCTCCCGTTCTCCAAATCTTACCGGTGCATCGCTCAAATATCCTCTAATCAACTTGGGATCTCTTTGTTCACTTGCATCTAAATCCTCTCAAGTATCTTCGCTTATTTTCTAATTCTTCCTGGTGTTTCTTTATCTTTTCTTTGTTCATTTTCGATTCTTACGGTGGTTCATTCAAAATTTCTCTTCCTTCGTTATCATATCAACTCTTTCGTTCTTTCAAATCCTACCGGTGGTTCGTTGAAGTCTTTACTCAAGTTTGCGCTATATCTCTCTTAATCATTTCTACGAGAATAAGTAGTATGCCAAATCCGTTGCTTGTCATCAATTTATATTGGTGAAGGATGAGCATAACATAGTTCTTATTCTTGTTTCACCCAAATGATTAATTTCCTTATTCCGGAGGTTCATCAAAATTCTTGATTTCATTTGGTCATCTTTCTTTCTGGAGTGCCAAGTTTTTCTCGATTATATCATCGCAAAGCTCCATTTAATCAATGCAAGGATTCATCTTATTCTTTTCAAGCTTCTTTTCCTTGCGACCTTTTTTTATCTATCTGGAGTTCTTCAAGAGTTTCTTCATGGTGGCTCGTCAAGGATTCTGTTCATTCTTCAAGTGTTCTTCAAGATCTCTCTCGAAGTCATGACCCGCCAAGCTATACTCTAAAGTAAACATGGTGCTCAACACATGTTTGTTTTGAGGAGTTCAAGTATTCTTCTTGCATTTCGAAGTGCAATTCTTTCTACCTTATCGTTCGAGATGATGGTATGCCATTTTTGACAATTTCCCTTCATGTTTCATGTTTCACAAGTTGCCAGGAATGAGATATTGTAAAACCATCACTTTCTTTTTGATTAGGAGTTGTTTCAACCCATAATAATTCTTTGTTGGAGTATCTTGGTATAGATTTCACCTAAAGCCTTCCATTGGGAATGTTGCTATTGTGGTGCTTATCAATGATCCAAGTTATCTCTTTATCATCTTGGTGGAGGAAAATTTTCATCTCTTTGGTCCTCTCAATCAAATCAATTGTTTAAGTTAGTGGAAAATTTTCACCTCAAGTTTTGAGATGTTTTCCATAAGCCCACATCAAGCTTATTCTTTTCATTGTTGATTCTTCCAACAACTCTGTTCAATCCATCCTTGTAAGGATGCTCTTTCTAATTCAATTATGGGAGAAGTTGACATTTTCTTCCCCGTTCATTTTCTTTCATTGATCTATATTCTATTCTTTCATCGGAGGCCTTGTCATATTGCTCTCTTCGAACCATCATCTTCTCATATCATGATCATATTCTTTTCCTTTCTGGTCCATTTAATAGGAGTGTTGTGTTCTCATTCAAGTTCTCTCATCCTATCAAGTTTTTCCTCTCTTTTCAACCGAAGTGTTGTCTAAAGCTTTTCTTACCCCTTGTGCCATTCGTTCAATAGTTTCGGAGGGAGTGTGTTGTTGATTTCATCAAGTATCATCCCATCTCCTCAAATTCATGTTCAATTCCTTCCATTTACAGTCGGAGTGTTGTCCGAATTATATCATTATTTTTTTCCTTCTCTATCTTGTTTTAACCAGAGTGTTGTGGCTATCATTCCTCTTCTAACCGGACTCTCATCCAAGTGCTTTCATTTTGCCAAGCTCATATTCTTTACCTTCCTTTTTCAACCAGAGTGTTGTCGTAATTGATCCTTATCGTTCCTTGTACATCTTGTTTCTACCGGAGTGCTTGCATGTACTTCTTGTCCATTGCAACCCTTTTTCTTATGTCTTTCAACCTACAAGGTTCTGGTAATGTTCCTTGTTCCTCTTTTCTAACGGAGTGTTTTCAACTTCGTTCATCTCCGTTGTATTCTTTTCTCAAAATGTTTAACCTCTCAAGGTTCTTTGGTTTCACTCATTTGTCGAAGGAGCAACTTAGTTTACCTCTTCTCTTCCTCTTCCGTTTCTCTCCGGTACCATTCTAGATCTCGGGACGAGATCCTCTTGTAGTGGTGGAGTGTTGTGACGCCCCGAGACCGTTGCGCCAGGTGTCTTCCAGTTATTCATTGTTTTTGCCTTGTCTTTCGCTTGCGTGTTGCATCTTGCCATGTCAGCATGTGCATTGCATCATGTTTTTCAAAACTTGCCTCCGCCCGGGTCTCCCCGTTCCTTCCATTGTTTGTTTTGAGCCTAGAGACACTCGCACGCGCCCGCGGCACCTCCGAAATAGTATTTTATAAGTGGCCGAAAATGTTCTCCAATGGGATGAAAGTTGGCGTGCGGTGTTGTTATGTTGTCAGTAGACCGCCTGTCAAGTTTCATCGCATTCAGAGTCCGTTTGACGCTCCAACGGATAACTATAGTGGCATTATAGTCGGTCAAACGTCGGACGTTTTCGGTCTTCAGAAATAGTTGTCGGGCTGCACTCTCTCTCTTTTCTCTCCCGCAGCCCTCGGTCTTCCACACAGTCACAATCAACCCCTCCTCACAGCCCACTAATCCAGCCCACTAAACCTCCCCTCCGATCGGAACCGTTCGATTGCGATCGAAGGGTCCAAATCGGCCTCAAACCCTAGCCCCTACCCTATTTAATGTCACCCACATGCCATTTTTGGCCTTCTCCTTCCTCCCCCTCGAAATATGTGCCCCCAATCATCATCCATCCACCGCCCACCTCCATTTCCATGCCGGCCGCACCCTCCGCCGCCACTTGGCGCATCCCCACTGGCCTGCACCGCCGTAACCGCCTCCCTCCATCGGTCCTACGGCGCCATGTCGCCCCTCTCAGCCTCCACCACCACCACGGCCCTCCAGGCCCATCCGCAGGCCTGACCGTGCCCCCGCCTGTACCCGCTTGCCTGAGCGATCCAGATCGGGACTCCGCCGCCAACAGCGCCGCGCTGCCCCGCCGTCCGCGCTCGCCGGCGATGAGCGCCGCCCATCGCCGGAGACCTCCGGAAGGCCAGCCCCGCCACCCCGCCTCTCTACTTCCTTCTCCTCCCTCCTTCGGCCTCTCTCTCTCTCTAAGTTCTCCCTCTCTCTCTCTCTCGCAGGTGCCCGCTGCCGCCGCCCAGGGAGCTCTTTGTTGGCCCCGCCTTCGCCAGATCCGGCCAGGATCCACCGGATCCGGGGCCCTGCGACCCGTTCCCGGCTTCGCCAGCATCGCCGGAGCGTTGTCGCGCCGCCGCCACGTTCCTCTGCCCGTGAGGCGCACGGGAGAGGATGACGCCCAGCGCTTGCCCCCTCTCGCCCGCCGCCACGTTCTTTTGCTCGGCCCCTCTTATAGCGTTGCTAGTTGCAGGTGAAGCTAAAGTTTGTTCCATGTTGGAACATGGATTTGTTGGGATATCACAATATATCTTATTTAATTAATGCATCTATATACTTGGTAAAGGGTGGAAGGCTCGGCCTTATGCCTGGTGTTTTGTTCCACTCTTGCCGCCCTAGTTTCCGTCATACCGGTGTTATGTTCCTTGATTTTGAATTCCTTATGCAGTTGGGTATTATGGGAACCCCTTGACAGTTCACTTTGAATAAAACTCCTCCAGCAAGGCCCAACCTTGGTTTTACATTTTCCTAACAACCTAAGCCTTTTTTTCCTTGGGTTTCTGGAGCCCGAGGGTCATCTTTATTTTAACCCCCCTGGGCCAGTGCTCCTCTGAGTGTTGGTCCAACCTGTCAGTTGCCAGTGGCCACTAGGGGCAACTCTGGGCTGGCCTACCGGAAGCTTGGACAATCCGGTGTGCCCTAAGAACGAGATATGTGCAGCTCCTATCGGGATTTGTCGGCACATCCGGGCGGCTTTGCTGGTCTTGTTTTACCATTGTCGAAATGTCTTGTAACCGGTTCTGAGTCTGATCGGATCTTCCTGGGACAAGGAACATCCTTCGTTGACCGTGAGAGCTTGTGATGGGCTAAGTTGGGACACCACTGCAGGGTTTGAATTTTCGAAAGTCATGCCCGCGGTTATGTGGCAGATGGGAATTTGTTAATATCCGGTTGTAGAGAACTTGACACTTAACTTAATTAAAATGCATCAACCGCGTGTGTAGCCGTGATGGTCTCTTCTCGGTGAAGCCCGGGAAGTGAACACGGTTCTTGTGTTATGGTTGTGCGTAAGTAGTTTCGGGATCACTTCTTGATCACTTCTAGTTTCTCGACCATTGCGTTGCTTCTCTTCTCGCTCTTATTTGCGTATGTTAGCCACCATATATGCTTAGTGCTTGCTGCAGCTCCACCTCACTACCCTTTCCTACCCATAAGGTTAAATAGTCTTGATCTCGCAGGTGTGAGATTGCTGAGTCCTCGTGACTCATAGTTACTTCCAAACAGTTGCAGGTGTCGATGATACCAGTACAGGTGACACAACCCAACTCAAGTGGGAGCTTGATGAAGATCTGGGTCGTTGTTATTTGTCTCTTCCGATTGATCAGTAGTGGAGCCCAGTTGGGACGATCAGGGATCTAGTATTTGGGGTTGTCTTCTTTTATTTTGGTTCCGTAGTCGGACCTTGATTGTACTCTAGATGATGTATGTTTAACTTGTTATTTGTGTGAAGTGGCGATTGTAAGCCAACTCTTTATCCCATTCTTATTCAGTACATGGGATTGTGTGAAGATTACCCCACTTGCGACTAAACCACCATGCGGTTATGCCTCTAAGTCGTGCCTCGACACGTGGGAGATATAGCCCATCGTGGGTGTTACACCCCGTGCGCACGGGCCCCTCCGACACCGTGCCCACGGGCCTCCCAGGCTGGCGGTCTTGAAGACCCCGTGCGCACGGGCGTGTACCGTGCCCACGGGCCTCCCGGACCCCGTGCGCACGGGCTCATGCGTCTGGTCTCTGGATACCCCGTGCGCACGGGCTCCACTTACCCCGTGCACACGGGGCCCCTGTGCGTGGCTGTTGGGCTTGGCCCTTGTATCCCCATCTCGTCCCTACTTACCCCTTCATCCCTTGGACCTATATATACTCCCCTTCCTCCTCCATTTAGACTCAGCTAAGAATAGATCTAGATATTAGAGCTTCACTCATGTACCTCACCTTGTGGGATTCCTCTTGAGAGAGAAGACTCCATTGGAGTATAAGACCTCCATTGGAGAAGATCCCTAGTGGATAAAGCCCCCATCTAGGGAAGGATCTATCTAGATCATCAAGCCCTCATCTCCTTCATAGGATTTGGGATGAACTCTACCATGTATCTTATTTCCCTTTGATTGTTCATGTACCTTGTGGATCTTGTGTGTTTGTTGGTATAGTGGATGTGTGATTGGACTTGTTCTTCAGTGTTCCTCTTGTTTTCTCTCTTATGTTCATCTTGTTCTTGGGGATTCCCCCCTCCAATTCGTGAAAGATCCCCACTTAGGGTTCCACCCTACAACGACTTCCAGTGTTGTTGCTGTTGCGCTCCGTCTTGGTTCGTGTGGCCTTGGGGTGGTCCTCCTTCTCCTTGGGGATGCTCCTGAGCCTCATGGTGGTGTTCCTCTTTGTACCTAATGAGACATAGCATATTTTGGTGAGGTAGCAACCAAGTCCCATTCGTATCTGTATGCAAGTCAAGTAGGAAGGAGTTCACCTTAGTTTCCAAAGCACGTGCTCTCGCTCTTGTGACAGGTCCACGTGGGGCTTGATGTGTTGGTGTAGAGTCCATGGGGATGGTGGAAGGATGCTCGGCATCACAGGGGAAGGGAGAGGTTGGCGGCGGCAAGGATGGAAGAGGGAAACCCTAGGAGAGGGAGCGGGTGGTCTTATAGGAGGGCTGGAAGGTGTGGATGGTGTGAGCGCACGGCCACAATGGCCATGTGTGCCTCAAATGCAAAGTTACTGTGAGAGAGAGGGAGGGCTTGAGGTGGAAGAAAAGGAGGGGGAAGAGAGAATGACAGGCGGGTCCGGTGAAGAGGTAAACAGTTGGCCGCTTGGAAATTTAGCAAGGGATGGAGTTGGGCTGCGGGTCTGCTGGGCTGCAGGATCTGGGCCGCGGCGGCTGCTGCTGCTGGGTTGCTGCTACTTCCCTTCTCCATTTCTTCAAATAGAAACAAAAGAGAAAAGGCCCATATGTAAAGGAGAGTGGTGAGGAGAAAAGAGATGTACCACTAGACTCCTGGAAATTACTAAAAAAAAACTAGACTCCTGGAATTATGCACCATTTTATAAAATTGCTTCGGGCATTTTTTTAGAGGTAGAAAAATAATACAAGTTTGAATAAAATTCAAACTTGGGCCATTTTTGAGCCCAGCCAAAACAACTCCAAAATGGATGAAATATTGCAAATAGGGTGTAGGCAAGGTGAGAGATTAATAAGGAAAGAATGAACATTAAATGAGAAGGGAAAATGGTACTTGCAAAAATCAAAGGAGAAGGAAGGGAGAGGTGATGATGCATGATCATACATGGAGCAATCAACAAACATAATGTAGGGGCAATGCACATGATGGACTTGGAAACAACATGGATGACATAATGCTATAATATGATGCATCAAGCAAAGGATGGCGTAATGCAAAATGACAAGAGACACAATGCAAATCCTATTCCTATGTTTACAAGATTCTACGAATCAAAGAGGCTCAAAGTGTCCATCACAACCGACCATATAGACCTCTACACTGCAAATGTCCCTGCTCATCTTCAGTACAAGGAACATACTCTACTACTATCATACTCCCTCCGTTCCAAAATATAAGTCTTGGTAGAGATTTCCACTATGGATCACATACAGATGTATCCAGATACATTTTAGAGTGTAGATTCACTCATTTTGCTCCATATGTAGTCCATGGTGGAATCTATACAAAGACTTGTATTTAGGAACGGAGAGAGTACATATTAAAGAAGAACGGAAGAGGAACATGGTAAAGAAGAGCAAGTAGATTTTGGATAATAAAATGTCGGTTGCGCAGTGCCCACACATGATGAACCAGAGCGCATTAAGAATGCAACTCCCAGCTGTCTCTCGACCATTTCAGGCGGTTGGACGAAGATCCTACATCTCCTAACCCTTCTTCTTCCTCGTCTCTGATTCTTCCCATACAAAACACCGCACGGGCCGCCGGCCGGACCACCGGCCCCCACCGCCTGTGTTCCTCCGGCACCCCCACCCCCGCCCCAACCCCCACCCGCGTCGAGTTTTCTTCGTTCGGCAAGGCCCCACAACCACCCGAGCCCCTTCGATCGCACCGGCGAACTCCGGCGAGCTCTGAAAAATCGACTGACCCAATTTTGAAATTTAGTCTACTGTGATTTAACTAGTGTGGAATATAAAAGGGGAAAACCATAAGCATTGGGAGTATAGTGTTGAGCGTGCCATGGCAGATCTAAAGGTGCAAACCAGACAAAGGCAACTTCGCAACCAAGACAAGAAATCAGAGTAAAGCAGTGGCGATCTATTTTCTTGCTACGATAAATAAGTTGAGCAGATACGAAAGAGTACCGCCTCTGGTGCGGCGCCGTGTATGCATCTGCTGAGAATTTGACGGTATTGCGGTAGCGATGGCTGTCGGCGGCGTGGAAGCAGATCTAGGAGGGTAGACGGTGGCGGCGGGGTGCGGTGGACGAGACGGCCGTAGGAGCAGCGCCGGCAAGGTGGACGACGGCGGGGATGAAGCGAGAGGACGGGATGCAAGGATCCCGGTCCGAAGCCGTGGATGAGAGAGGTCAATCTCTTGTAATGGACGGCGGCATCGGGGTATCAGCTCCGGTATGGTGGAGGAGGACGGCGGTGGATGGGGTGGCGGACGGCGGCGGACGGAGGAGGGTGGGCTGGATAGGGTGTTTTGGCGCCCACGGAGTACGAATGGGGAAAAGGGAGGTAGAGAGGAAGGGGGGTATTCAGGGCGCGCTTGTCTCAAATGCGAGGAAATTTACAAACTTAGCCCCCGTTTCAAATTTCTACTACATCACAGCAACATTAGTCGGTTGGGGATAGGACGGTAATCTCGCATACACCGAATATTTGCCGACGAGAGTTTGTTTTTGGCGCCCACCGTGTATGAATATGAATCGGGGAGGGAGCCGATTTCGGCCGAGGACACACTGTGTTTTGGCGCCCACCATGTATGAATCCGGGTGAGAGGCGGTTAGGTCACGTTTGGGTGAAATTACAAACCTACCCCTATCGAAACCTATAGAAATCCAGCAGGTAGGCTTTGCGTGGCAGGGATAGGCAGTAGTGATTTCCATCTCGTACATTTTGGTTTCGGACGGTTACTGCGACTTTCCCCGCTTCGTTCACATTTTGCAGAGTGCACGTTTACCGTGCCAACTCAATTCGAATCCCGTTTGTATTCTATTTTTTTCGGGCGGGATCTATTTTCAATTGGAATTACATTCTATATACATCATTTTTTTATATATACTTTCAAAAGCACAACAAAGAATTCTGCTCCTTTATATGTATAATATGATTTACAAATACAACGATCTCGAAATCTTAAGGTTGAATTCGATTTTTTTAACTAAATTATGTTGTACTGAAACGTATGGATCAGTAATATCTACATATTAAATAACATAGATGTGCGTGAATTCATATGAGTATGCATGTTTGATACATCAATTTTGGTTCGAGTATGGATTACATGTATCACCATCTCGAATTCAAATATTTGAATCCCTTTTTTGTTCACTCCTTTCATGCCCATCTCTCTCACATGCATGCTCCTTCAGGTAGCTATCACTCTCTTTTCTCCAGCTCACCCACACGCTCACTTCATGTTTCTCCTATCCTCGCAAACATGATCTATCGACGTCTCCCTTGAGAAGTGTCACACTCTCCCTATCATTATACATTACACGGTTTTCATTATCTCTCACGTCTCTACTGATCTCTGGTATCACTCGGTACCTAAGCTTTCTTTTTCACCGCCACACACACAGTCTCCACTCGTCTTTCACTTTGTCTTTCTCTCTATGGGATTCTCTCACATGCCCTATATATCTCTACATATGACTCATACCACTAAAATTACTCTCTCTCTCCTGTAGACACAACATTTGTTGTGGTCTCCTTTTCGTCTCCATCCCAGACTGACATTATTCATTTTTTTACCGATCAAACAACCCCGACTACCGTCTCCTCTCTCTCTCACACAGACACACACAGACAACTCCTGCTTCCACTCCCCTTCCCGACTACCTTCTCTCTCTCACACACACAAAACTCTCGCTTTCGCACCCCAACTCGTATTTCTCTCACAAACATTTATCGACTAGCTAGCCTCTAGATAGGTTTATACACCCGCACACTCGTGCTTCCACCATCGCATACATGTCTCTCTCCCGCTCCTTGTATCTATGCAGATTTTTCTTCCCTTCTTGAGACACGCCCTCTCGATCGTGCACACACACACTATTGCCTCATTTTAAGCTGATACCTATCGCACATACACTCCTTGTGTCTTTGTCACACATGCACTCCATCCTCCTCCACTCTCCCTCTCTCACACACACATGGGCTTTTTGCAACAACTAGCAAGATGCCCATGCGTTGCACGGAACATCAAGATGCATTTGTATGAGTAGTTTATCTTGTGGGGGAAAAGGATGAACGAGGGAAGGCCTTATTTGCAAATGTGGAGAGGGGTGTGGGTATCTTTTTGCAAAATTGCCATAGTTTCCTTCCTATCCGTCAGATATAGATCGGACGGCCTATATTGCAGGATGGCAGGCACACGACCATCACCGACAATGCTTTTTATAAGAGTAGGGATGAAAAATAGAGTTGGTGATGATGGTGGGCCTGCCATCCTGCATTGTAGGTCATCTGATTTATATCTGACGGATAGGAAGGAAAATATGGCAATTTACCCGCACTCTTCACCACATTTGCAGATAAGGCCTTCCCTCGTTCATCCTTTTCTCCCACAAGATCTTGATGTTCTGTGCAACGCACGGGCATCTTGCTAGTAAGAGTAGAAATTAGACATATACCACTTCTCGAATCTTGAAACCAACAACATTCCTCCCTTATCTCATCAAAACTGCCAAAGAAATATATTTTGAGTGAAACATAACATATTTTTAGTGATATACGTATTTCAAAACTAGACTTTTTTTCTATCAAATCGGTGAATATGTATTAATCTACTTTGATCGTGTGGCAACGCATTGGCACATTGCTAGTAGTTATTATAATTTTTTGGACACCAGACAAACGGTGGAGTACATATACGAAGAGAAGAGGCGCACGCACGAAGTCGGCCTCTCGCTGTCTCGCACACATGAGTATTACGTAAAGGCGACGTTAACAAATAAACCCAAAAACCCTAGGTGCACGATTGCTGCATTCGCGGGTACCGGGTACGTGGTGGAGCACCTTTGTAGGAATAGTCAGCTCGCGTGATAATTTGATCCGTAGGAGTTGATGGTCGGGACCACAGGTGAACGACTTGGAGCGCGGTGGCTCGCCAGTTGCCACAGATCGAGTAGCCACGATTAAAATATCATTTTTAGTGGGGTTAAGAGTTCCGATTTTTAATGGCGCGTTATAAGTAGTAAGTAGTTTTTAGAACGATTGTATGGAGCGAAAATGGAATTCATAGTACTACGTACCTCTTTGGGCGTATGGTTGTATGGTTTTTATTGCGATGGAGGTTGTATGGGTTTATGTCGCGAGATGTTGAATCTGGTAGTTCTAGGGCAAATACTATGGTTTAGATTTGGATGCTGGTTTTCAGTAATGAAAATCGGAAGGGGAAACCCTTCTTTGATTAAAAAAACTACTACCTCCATTCTCGTTTACTAGTCCCCATCGTACTTTGGGTCAAAGTTTGTCCACGAATTTTACTTGTAAAATGTGATTGGAAAACGAGATGCATGCATGAACACTAGTTACTCTAACCCCCTCTCTTCTTTAATTCTTTGCCACATCAACATGTTTCCTATTCCCGTGTGCATGATACCAGCTAAGATACCACCATTATGGCCAGCCTTAATCATCGCATGCAATAATTTAGTGCACCTTGAAATATGAACATGTCTGGGGCGTTTATGTTTTTAATGTCTTGAGACTATACCTAGCCCGGCATGCAAGATGACTTATTATGCACCGTTCCCCATACCTGCAGGAAGCCCGTTCGTCTCCAAATCTTTTCCTCTCCATGTGTGGAAACAATATGCCTGCCAAACTCTCCTTCTCCCTCCGGCGGTCCCACCACTCCACCCCGTATGAAAAAATCTGCATGCATGACTCTCCTCCCCCATGCTCGTCCAATCCGTTGTGACCAGCAATATTTCCACCCCTTCGCTCCCCCGTAATTTACTCCAACAAATATGCCCACGTAGCTGTTACTTAACTGCAGGTGCGTTGGGTCACTGACATATGGGCCCAACAGGGGTCTGGCCCACATGTCAGTGACGCAACTGGACCTGCAGTTAAGTCAGTGCAGCTCAGTCCATGTTACGTCTTGAGCTTGTGTTGGTTTTCCCCGAAGAGGAAGGGATGATGCAGCAGAGTAGCGTAAGTATTTCCCTCAGTTTTTAAGAACCAAGGTATCAATCCAGTAGGAGGCCACGCTCAAGTCCCTCGTACCTGCACAAAGTGATAGCTACTCGCAACCAACGCGATTAGGGGTTGTCAATCCCTTCACGGTCACTTACGAGAGTGAGATCTGATAGATATAATATTTTTGGTATTTTTGGTATAAAGATGCAAAGTAAAAAGTAAAAGCAAAGTAAAAAAGCAAAGCAAGATTAAAGTGATGGAGATTGATATGATGAGAATAGACCCGGGGGCCATAGGTTTCACTAGTGGCTTCTATCAAGAGCATAAGTATTCTACGGTGGGTGAACAAATTATTGTTGAGCAATTGACAGAATTGAGCATAGTTATGAGAATATCTAGGCATGATCATGTATATAGGCATCACGTCCGTGACAACTAGATCGAAATGATTCTGCATCTACTACTATTACTCCACTCATCGACCGCTATCCAGGATGCATCTAGAGTATTAAGTTAAAAACAGAGTAACGCCTTAAGCAAGATGACATGATGTAGAGAGATAAATTCATGCAATATGAAATAAACCCCATCTTGTTATCCTCGATGGCAACGATACAATACGTGCCTTGCTGCCCCTTCTGTGACTGGGTAAGGACACCGCAAGATCGAACCCAAAGCTAAGCACTTCTCCCATGGCAAGAACTACCAATCTAGTTGGCCAAACCAAACGGATAATTCGAAGAGACTTGCAAAGATAACCAATCATACATAAAAGAATTCAGAGAATATTCAAATATTATTCATAGATAGACTTGATCATAAACCCACAATTCATCGGTCTCAACAAACACACCGCAAAAAGAAGATTACATCGAATAGATCTCCACAAGAGAGGGGGAGAACTTTCTATTGAGATTCAAAGAGAAAGAAGAAGCCATCTAGCTACTAACTATGGACCCGAAGGTCTGAGGTAAACTACTCACATTTCATCGAAGAGGCTAGGATGATGTAGAAGCCCTCCGTGATGACAACCCTCTTCCGGTGGAGCTCTGGAACAGGCCCCAAGATGGGATCTCGTGGATACAGAAAGTTGCGGCGGTGGAATTAGGTTTTTGGCTCCTGTTCTGATCGTTTGGGGGTACGTGTGTATATATAGGAGGAAGAAGTACACCGGAGGAGCAACGAGGGGCCCACGAGGCAGGGGGCGCGCCCTGGGGGGCGCCCCCCACCCTCGTGACCGCCTCTTTTGTTCCTTGGAGCAGGGTCCAAGTCTCCTGGATCATGTTCATTGAGAAAATCACGTTCCGAAGATTTTATTCCGTTTGGACTCCGTTTGATATTCTGTTTATCCGAAACACTGAAATAGGCAGAAAAACAGCAATTCTGGGCTGGGCCTCCGGTTAATAGGTTGGTCCCAAAAATAATATAAAAGTAGAAAATAAAGCCCAATATAGTCCAAAACAGTAGATAATATAGCATGGAGCAATCAAAAATTATAGATACGTTGGAGACGTATCAGTCCACATCTTATGTAGGTGTGCCATTGCTCGCTATAAATACTGCGCCTCCCATGACATCGCTATCTCCTCCCCCTCACGTTCACGTTCATCGCTATCTCCTCCCCCTCCCTCTCACGTCGACCACCATGGCATCGCCCCTCCCAAGCCCTACGAGCCCCTCGCTGCACCGCGCGGACGGTCACGTGTCGCCGTTCCGTTCCTCGCCGCCACTAGTCGAGGAGGACACATCGGTGTTCCACTCCTCGCCGCTACACGACGCGTCGCTGTTCCGTTCCTCGCCGCCACTAGTCAAGGAGGACGCATCGGTGTTCCGCTCCTCGCCGCGACGCGACGCATCGCCGTTCCGTTCCTCGCCGCCACTAGTCGAGGAGGATGCGTCAGTGTTCCGCTCCTCGCCGCGACGCGTCGAGGTGGACGCGTCGGCGTTCCCAATCTCGCCAGCACGCGTGCCGAAGGACGCGTCGGCTCCCCGCTACGAGGAGAACGCCGCGCCGCCTGCCGAGCCCCCCAGCCTTGAGGAGTTTTGGAAAGAAATGGATGTCACCTTGTGGGAGGCTTTGCCTCTAGCAGAGCGCGCCAAAATAGAGGCGGAGAAGAAGGCCGAGGAAGAGAAGCGCACCGCGGAACAAGCTGCCTGGGAGGCCTATGTCGCGTCCGAGAGAGTCAGGCGATTGGCTCTTTGGCAGAAGGCTCGTGCGAGGGCCGTGAGGGTGGCGGAGGATGCCCGTGCCAACGCCCTGAGTGCAGTTGGGCCCAAGCGCCTCATCTACGCTTGGCGGTACGTGGACCGGGTGCACGCTTCCAGCGAGGAGGAGTACATGTTGGCACCGGATCACCACACCGGTGAGATCGCGCTTGCCCGCCAGCAAGCCGCCAATCAGCACCTCGCGAGTTGCGAGGCTGAGGAAGAGGCGTTGTGTCGGCGCGCTGGGAAACGACCGCGCACCAGGGCACTCGTGGCGCACCGCAAGCGCTCCTGCGAGTGTCGTGGCTTTTAGGAGGAGTATAATTTTTGTTTCGTAAGGCGATCTCATTAGTTTTGGGACGCAAATGATAAATCCCGAACGTTCAGGAATTTTTAGCGTCCTTAATTAAGTATGTAAAAGGGAAAGTTTGGAAACCTTGTGTATTCGTACGCATTTTGCAAGTACGTGCATATAGCACAAACTTTACTATATACTATTGCACTACACGTCTCTCTCGATATATGCTTGCAGACTGTGCTACTCCCTCCGTCCAGGTCAATAAGTCATCTTTGGTTGTGCACCGTGACCAAGAAGGAGGGAAGACTTATACACCTAGACAGAGGGAGTACTACTATTACTTATGTACGTGCAAATGCACGTTTTTAACATTATGATGCGGTTTTTGTAAAAGTAGAAAAACAGCACTAGTCAAGCTTGTGAAACGATTCAATGCAAAACAAATGCAAAAATGCTCGTTTGATTGTTTACTTTTAGCTTCCTTCTCTGTGGTTATTTCTCTATCGTACTTTGTACGGAGTATCTCACTGGTTGGAAAGGCATGCAAATTCCCAAACTGCTTCCTACACCCTGTATCGAATTTTTTGCCTCACAAGTTGTGTCGTGCAATTGGAATTCCAACTTGAGTACTACTACAAGTAGGAGTACCAGGGGCCAGTTCTTTTAGGCTTCTAGATTAGTAATCCCATAACTACTACCTCCGTCCTGGTTTATTGGTCCCCATTGTAATCTGTGTCAAATTTTGATCATAAATTTAACTAATGAAATGTTAGTGCATGTCACATGCACTACTCCATCCGTCTAGGTGAGTAAGTCATCTTAGAGCAAGGTTAATAGTAAAGCCTGCTGCCGGCTCTATAGTAGAGCCATGTCACCTATAGCCTGTATTTGAAAAAGTTCATACAGTAGAATGGCTGTAGTGTTGGCTATACATTTAATGCATGCATGTTGTGCTAGGCAAAGGAAAGTGACAGGATTGGCTGGGGGGAGCTGAACGCCGGACGTAGCGCTCGCATGGGCTGCATGCAGGCTCCTTTTCCTTGTTGCTTGTGCTATCGCCCGGCGACTCGCGAAGCGCCCGCTTGGTCCTTTGTTCTCACTTCTCTCTCCTCCAGCTATGATTTTGCTGATGTGGAAGATGCTATAGCCTGCTGACTAGTCTCTACTGTACTTGCTCTTAGGCTGTGCACCGTGACCAAGGAGGAGGAGAAAATGAGAAACGTTAATGTTTATTTGCTAATTAATAGTATTGCATGCAATGAACTAACCACTGCATGTCGTGTTTGATATCTCAAGTCATTAAAAGCATGCACACTCTTTATCTCTTATTGGTTGACATGTCAAGAAACAAGAAATGAGGTAGAAGTTAATGCACCGCGCCTAAGTGTTTTGGGATTATTTGGTTTCCGTAAGATGACTTACACACCTAGACGGAGGGATTACAATGGTGAGGAATAAACCAGTTAAATCTTTGGTCAAAATTTAGCACAAATTACAATGGTGAGGAATAAACCAGGACGGAGTAGTAGTTTAGAAGCCCAAATAAATGAGTGAGGCGCCTTATTGTTACTCTCCACTGTGAGTAGTCTTGTGGGAAAAGCTGGGGAAGCCGCCAAAAGAACTGGCCCTAGGAGTAGTAGCTAGGGATCGAGTGTGCGAGATGAATCGGAGAAAGTAAATGCAGAGAGATGAAATGCAAAAAAGATGGAGGGATGTGATGGTTGCTTGTCCGTTTATTTTACCAGGCCACTTATTACTGGGAGTGGTTGGGTTTTGTGATATGACGGCTTTACTGCCGTGCCACGAGCGGGGTGAGAGGTGAGACTCCTGTGCAGCGCCGCCCTCTACACTTGGTCGTGGTTTATTAGTCCCCTATTGAATTTGACTGAAGATTTAACTGACAAAATGTTAGTGCATGTCAACAAAAACTATATCGTTGGATTCGTATTTGAACATAGTTTTGAATGATATAATTTTAGGTTACATGCATCAGCATTTATCGTACTATATATAATGTTAGTTCAATTTTTGATCGTACTAATCTATAGTAGTAAGGTGCCCGTGCGTTGCACCGAAGAGTGAAATGCATTGATCGGGGAGTTGTTTATTTTGACAAAGGATGTGGGGGTCATCTCATGTGTAACGGGTATCGATAGGTTTCTTCAGATATTATTTCATCTCTAGAGCTCACAAACATCCGGGTGAAATAGATAAAAAGGTATCTTTTGCAAACAAAAGCATTTAACTGTTCAACCTGCATCCAAAACTTGTGAAGAAATAACACTTATTGTGCTTTGCAAGAAATGATCTTTTTTATACTATCTATACTACTATATAGTATACGAGTCCTGGATTGCACCTAGAGCATCAATCCTAGCCACTCATCTCCTAAATCTAACGGCTGATATTGGAGGGATTTGCAGTGAATAGTGCCTACAGCTGAATCTACTTGGTTCTGGAACCATCGATGCACCGTGTCATACCTTCCTGAAAAGAAGACCTATGCCTCCTCTACTATGCTGCAATTGTCAGGTTGTGATGAGTAAAAAAAAGAGTTGGTTGTGAGCCGATGTGAGATGGTCTGGAGGAGAAACTAAAGTTGACGTAAACAATTTGTGGGTTCCACCACGTACTTTTTTTATATATTCTTCGAAAATTTCTGGATGACTGCACGCAGTAGTTGCATTTTGTACTACCAATTAGTAAATTTCTAAACTCTATTTCGTGTGCATCAACAATATTTTTTTGCTCGAAATTCATTTTTCAAAGTTTTTTTGGTGGAATCACACCATACTGTTAAGACGTGCATTGCACGTGCATACACACTAGTAAGAATTAGTTTTTGAGTATCGATTGTTATACATGTTGGCTACAGATGACATGGCACTTTCTTATAGTCAACAGTTGGCTATACTATTAAGTAATATTAACCATGCCCCTAGACGGAGGGATTAAATCAGGATGACTTGCAAGCGGGCAGGGGAGATGTAAGAAATGGTTCATCGTAAGTCTTTCACCAGTACTGTAGTAAAAATTCATACATGGAAGATTCTAGACTAAACCATAAACGGATACCATATTATTCATGCGCGATACTCCAATAGAGCAAGATCCTGCATGGAAGTCTCCACATGCTTAGACAGCGGATTACATTGAGTGAAGACTAATGATCAACATTTAACTTGATAATGCGTATGTCCAGGTGAACCTCCTTGGAGTCCCCGTGCACCGCGTCGGCGGGTAAAGGATGCCATGGGTTTTCCAAGTCCACATTGGCGGGATAGTCCCAGCTCCCCAGAGTCCAAGTCCGTTCGATGAGGCCGGTGTCGCCGCCCACGCGACCCGGAGGGGTAGTAACACTGACCACACACCCGTACATCAGCCTCGTGTCAGTGTCAGCGTCAGCGGCATCGCCCCTGACGCACATTACAGAGACGGGGCGGTGGCCTGCGCGGGCCTCGCCGGTGCCCACGATCAAGAGGAAGACGTTGTCGTCCTCCTCCGAGACTAGCAGGCGGCGGTGATCCCCCAGCGACTCCGACATGTGAACGGGTAGCACATCTCGTACTTGATGTTCTCCGCCAAGGGCCAGCAGTGACCGCTGCATGCATCCGTGAGGTGATGCACCATGTCCGCCGGCGAGCCACAAAACGGCATCGGGCACTCATAGCAGTGGACAAAGGGCTCCTTGGAGGCATCGACCAGGCCGTCCATGAAACGGGAGTGGCTGTAGGGGACGTTGCGCCAGTTGAATATATGAGCAAGTTACTACGAGATTTAATCCGAATAAGCACAAAATAAATCATGACGGCTATAACAGAGATGAAACTAATCATGTGGACTAGCATAGTAGTAGGATACAGAGTAGAAACATGAATTCTACCACGATTTCGAACAGGAAGGACAGAAACACATACGGTGCAACGGGAGCAGCACCGTTGGCGTTGAGGTTGTCGCCCATGTCCAAACACCACGTAGACACGGGCCATGTTTGGATACTCTAACTCAGTTAGAGGTTAGAGTTAGATTCTAACCTTGAACTAGCTCTGAACTAAATCTAACCAAAAAGATGTTTCGATGGCAGGGTTAGATGGAGCGCAGATACGGCGAGGCGCCTTCATGGGCGGTGTGAGAGGGAGGGAGGAAGAGGACGAGGAGCTTTGAGGAAGTGGGGTGGGATCTGCCACGGGAAGAGCGAGAGAAAAATGTGTTTTTTAGTGGTCCCGAGAAGAACTAACTCAAATAAGCACCTCTTGGGTGGTTTAGTTTTTTGGGGTGGGTTAGATGGATCTAACCCAAACTAACCCTCCTGTTTGGATATTTTTGGGTTAGTTGAGTCCAAACTAACCCAAACTAACTCTAACCCATATCCAAACAGGGCCACGGTCTTTGAGCATGGTTTGTAGTCGTTCCACGCTCGGGCATTGAAGTTTGTAACTATTTTAGATTAGAATATACTACTCCTCCGGTGCTAGTAGTAGAGCAGAGTCCTACTCTACTACTCTACTCAAGCAAGTTAGGGCATCACACTATGGGGAGTACCAGTACTGTGATCACTCAAGCAAGTTGTCTGGCATCGACATGACCCTACGCTGCTGGTATGTGTCTCGTAAGTCAAGCGGCGTGCTGTAGTCATCAACACATGTCCACTTCCCACAGCACATGATTCTCCATCTTTGTCCACACATAATCTCGTCCAATCTTCCATCCCCGCTAAGGCGCCTCCCCCCCTCGTCCGACACCCAAGCACTAACAATGGCAGAACCGAGCAGCGTCCGCCGAAAGAGTGGCTGGAATTCGCTCCCCACACAGGTAATCAAGCTCATTGTTTCGCGTGTGGACAATCTCAGTACCATGCAAGGATCATGATGGCAGCGCAGTTTCGTTCATCAGGTAAAACTGTGTGTACACAGCATACCATGCGTCTTTGCATGCACCATACCCTGATATGTGCCGCCACGCTCTGCAGCCCAAAGTAGGAGAGAGGGTCGCAAGTATCAGCTTCGACCTGCTGGCTGGAGTTTCCCCTGTCAGGCACCCATCTGGTTCAAGCCGTCAGCCAATCTCCACAGCTTAATAAATAGTAACGTCTAACTGAGCCAGTTAGTTAGATGCGTACACTTGGTGTAGTAGGATCTTTATTTAGTTTCATGCATACACTTGTTCTTTTTTGGTAGCCCTTTTGTAATGATGGCTGATGTTTGGTTTGGAAGAGAGAGTTGCGTCTTCACTCTTCTGGCCTGCTTACTGCTTCTGTTGCACCCCCAGCCCTGGTTGCTGCTGCTGCTGTTTTCAATGTACAATTAGTAGTATATTTCGTCTGTTGGTTGAATAAATGTGTTGTTAGAACGACAAACACAATGTTTTGGAAGTGTTGCATGGTTCGATCCTTTAGTGCCCCGTACCGTATGTAGCGCATACTATTTTTCGTACGGAACACATTTTCCACTTGTTGATAACATGCAGCCCACTGATGAAGGCCCAATAGAGAAGCCCATAATTAATTGGAAGGGAGGCTCTCACATGAATCCGGCCCAGGTACATGCTCATGGTCCCCTAAACATAAATAAGTAAATAAATAAATAAATAAAGCTAAATGCTCATGCACCAGTTCTTTGGGAAAATAGGTAGCCCAGTATTTCTTTTTGAAGAATACCCAAGCTAGGCCTATTTGTTTTCTCCAAATTACTGGGCTGCAAATCTTTCAAGACGAGGAGGGATGCATTCCGGCCTGGCTTAAGAGTATGGTCAATGTTTGTTAAAAGTAATATTAAAGGGTTGAAAATTCCAAAAAAATTATAGCAAATGGGATATAAGTTTCTTTTTTTGTTTTTGTTCTCCACTGATATCTTATACGTATTTCATCGGATTTAACATGACAATAGTACTAATTTATTTTTAAATTTGTTTTAGTATGGCTATTAATTTTTGGATTAAGAATATTTCATTCCCCAGCAAAAATTTGCGAATTTTCAAAATTTCCCACATATTTAGTTAATTTTTTGACCCTCGTAGTGACCAGAAAATGACCAGCAATTCTAAAAATGGAAAACGGCCTGCAATAAATTCCATATGAATTAGAAAATGAGTAAAAATTATAAAAATAATAGCAAATGGGCTGTACATGCCACAGATTTCGAGGCTGACTTGTTTACGCAAGGCTTTGTCAGTGAACACACGATTCTAGCAGCAGTGACTGTTGGATGTCCATCCAACGGCCGACGTGCTTCTTCTCTGATCTTCCTGCTCCAGTCGCCTAAACTAGCGCCGACGGGACTGCCTGCTCCCTCCTCTTGTGGCCCGCTGTGATGCCGAACAGGCTTCCCCGGCCCACCCTACTCCCTCCGCTGGCCTGGCCGCACGCAATCAACTGCCTCCATATTACGCGAAAAAAATATTCCTCCCACTGACATCTGGGGCGCACCGGTTGGGAGGCTGACCTGTGGGCCTACTAAGTTGACGCGTACGCAGGGCTTGTCAACTTAGTCAACAAATGATTCTAGCAGCAGTAACCGTTGGATTTGAATCGAACGGTCTTGTTGCTTCTTCAATCGCTCCTCTTCTTGCACCAGCCGCCCAAACCAGTGCCGGGGAGACCGCCTGCTCCTGCCTCCAGTGGCTGGCTATGCTGCCGTTGAGGCCTCATCGCCCCCTACTACTCCCACCGCTAGCCAGGCCCTGCGGCGACGGCAGCCTCACACAGCAGCCGAACCAGTGAACCCTCGTACTCCTCTCCGCATGGGCATCCACTGCCGCGTCTTCCCCGGCTCCGCGTCGTCCCCTTCCTAGGCCTCGCCATCGTCCACCGCCTTGGTGCTCTCGGCGTGGCGTGGTCAACTTTGTCAACGACATTCCATCGGAAGAGTACTGTACGTGGAGAGGCTGACAGCTGGGTCCACGGCCACAGCCCAGTTTTTTTGTGATTTGCCAAGTAAGTCGCTTTGTCAGGCCTGTTGGGCTGCAAATCTTTCAAGACGAGAAGAGCTTTCATTCGGCTGGCCGAGAAAATGGCCCATCAGTAATGAGAAATGGGTTGTACATTTTTAAAACACGTCAAACCGGCAATTAGTTTCAAATATCTTTTTTTTTATTTCGAGATTTTAAATTACATTAATTTTTATGCGTGGAGAATTTTTTGGATTTTATATTGATATACATTTATTTTTAAAATCAGTTTGAATGTGAGTCGAAATTTCGGGATTAAAAACAGTTCGGACCGCACCAAAATATGCAAAATTTCGTATAATTTTTTAACCGTGGCCACAATATGGGTTGTAATGCTAACAAAAAGAATATGGGCTCCAAAAAAACCTTAATAATTAGCAAATGGGCTGTAAATTATTAGAAATAATGGCAGATGGGTTGTATACTGTTTTCCATAGATTTAAGGTTTTCCTAAAAAAAGGTTGACGCACAAGCAGTGACTATTGGATGGCCATCCAACGGCCGTCGTGCTTCTTCAATCTCTGCTCTTCCTGCTCCAGCCGCTCAAACAAGCGCCGGCGGGACTGCCTGCTCCCTCCTCCCCGCGGCCGGCTCTGCTGCCGCGCAGGCCTCACCGCCCCACCGTACTCTCATCGCTGGCCTAGCCATCCCTCTACTCACCCACACCTGTTGTTATTCTCCGGCGACGGCAGACTAACCAATAAACCCTCGTACAGTCGTACTCCCCTCCGCGTGGAAAACAACTACCGAGTCTTCCCTGCCTCCGTGTCGTTCCCTTCCTAGGCCTCGCCGTCGTCCACCGCCCTGGTGCTCTCGGCGCGGCCTGGTCAACGTGGTCAACGACCGACATGCATCTGAAGTGGACTGTACGTGGAGAGGCCGACAGCTGGGTCCACGGCCGCACGCAAGGAAATGCCTCCTTATTACGCGCAAAATAATGATTCCTCCACCTGACATCAGGGACCCACCGAAAGGGCCTCTGTATTTCGCGAAAAAAACGTTACCGCCGCTGACAGCTCGGACCCACCAGCTATATCTTCAGACGGAAGGAAGTGCCTCCTTATTACGCACAAAAAAAATGAATACTCCCCCTATTAGCTGGGACCCAATATAGTGGCAGGCTGACTTGTGGGCCTACTAAGTTGACGGGGAACAGAGAGCTTTGTCAACTTAGTCAATATGCACGATTCTAGCTCCAGTGACCGTACGATGTCCATCCAACGGCCGTAGTGCTTCTTCAACCTCTGGTCTTCTTGCTCCAGCCGCCCAAACCAGCGCCGGTCGTGCCTCGTGCTCCTGCCTCCCGTGGCCGGCTGCGATGCGGCGGAGGCCTCACCGCCCCCTACTACTCCCACTGCTGGCCAGGCCATCCCTCTACTCACCCACACCCCCTGTTATTCTGCGGCGACGGCAGCCTCACACCGCAGCGAACCAGTGAACCCTCGTACTCCTCTACGTGTGGGCATCCACTATCGAGTCTTCCCCGGCTCCGCGTCATCCCCTTCCTAGGCCTCGCCGTCGTCCACCGCCCTGGTGCTCTCGGCGCGGCGTGGTCAACGTGGTTAAGGAACGGCTTCCATCGGACATGGACTGTACGTGGAGAGGCTGACAGCTGGGTCCACGGCCGCAACAAGGAAGTGCCTCCTTATTACGTGCAAAATAATTATTCCTCCACCTGACAGCGGGGATCCACTGGACGGGCCACCGTATTTCGCGAAAAAAACATTTGCCCCTGACTGCTGGGACCCACTAGCTACATCTTCGCACGCAAGGAAGTGCGTCCGGGCAAAAAAAACGATTCGCCCCCTGACTGCTGGGACCCACCAGCTACATCTTGCAGGCAAGGAAGTGCCTGACAGTCGGGACCCACCTGGTCGAATCGTACGTAGCGTTGTCATTTTGGTCGCGAACGTGTACGTACATATATACTGGTGGATGTAGAGGCGCGCACGTGTCGTAGTAGAGGCGCGTATGTGTCGTAGTAGAGGCGCGCACGTAGCATGTACACGTACGTACAGCGGCCAGGGTGCAAGAAAGAAAATATGGCCACGTATGTGTACATACGGGCGGGGTCTTGAACGCCTACTCGTGCATACATACGACCAGGGCTCGTGTACATGGCTGGGTCGAAACGGAGAAACAGCGTCGTCGTGTTCATGGGGAGGCAACGAAATGCGTCGTGTTCATGGGGAGGCAACAGAATGCGTCGTGTTCATCGGGAGGCAACGGAACGCGTGGGAGCCAACCGGCTGGGTCAGAACGGAATGCGTGGCCGTGTTCATCGGGAGGGCTTGGACGGAACAGGAGATGGAAACGAGGCCTGAACAGGGTCCTGTTGATCGGGAGGGGTCTGGTGTACCACAAAACGGAGGAAACGGACCTCCTACGGTCGAAACGGGGGTCCTATTGATTGGGAGGGGTGTGGCGTACCGCAAAACGGACGAAACGGACCTCCTACGGTCGAAATGGGGGTTCTGTTGATCGGGAGGGGTGTGCCGTATCGCAAAATGGACGGAACGGACCTCCTACGGTCAAAACGGGGGTCATGTTGATCGGGAGGGCTGTGTCGTACCGCAAAACGGACGAAACGGACCTCCTACGGTCGAAACGGGGGTCCTGTTCATCGGGAGGGGTGTGGCGCACCGCAAAACGGGACTCCACAGGATACTGTTCATCTCCACCGTCGACCTCCTCCAGCCTCCACGGGCTACCGTCGACCTCCTCCAGCCTCCACAGACTCATGTTCATCTAGCCTCCACCGCGCGCTACTCCATCGGCTACTATTCAACTACCCCTCCACCGTCTACTGTTCATCTAGCCCTCCACACCACGGGGTCCTGTTCAACCACCCCTCCACGGGCACCCCTCCACCATCTACTGTTCATCCAGCCCTCCACCACACCACGGGGTCCTGTTCATCCAGAGGCAACGCCACCGCTCACTGTTCATCCAACCCCCCCCCCCAACGCTCACTGTTCATCCCAGAGGCAGCATCGACCGGCTTCAGTTAGCAGCAGTAGCGAAGGAATCGCTCGATCAGGTTCAGTTAACATCCATCGATCGATCGCTCGGGTTCAGTAACACGTAGCCTGTAGTGCAATCGCTCGGGTTCAGTTAGAGCCCAACACCTCGCTTGGGTTCAGTTAGAGCCAACGCCACGCACACACGCGCGTACGTGTACGAGAGAAACGCGCATCGCTCGACCCCCGACCTCCCACCGTAACCGGGAACTCCCCGAAATTTTCCTCCCCCTCGCTTCTACCACGGTTTTTTCCGTCATGGACGGCCCAAAGAATGTCATGCAGCTGCGTCTCCGGCCCGTCAGGACGAAAAGCCCATTTTCTGTCATGATTTTTTGTCATAGAAGTAGGATCCCACCACATCTATGATGATACCGGGTTTTGTCACAATTATCGTCATAGAAGTGTCATATGTATGACAGAAAAAAAAATTCGTTCGGCCCAAAATGTCACGGATGTGTCTTTTTTGTAGTGTTATCATGGAGTGGACGCCTACCCCTGACGAAGAAGTGCTGGAGATAGTTATCCCTGGCTAGGAAGCGCCCCAAGAATGGATCATGTACTTTGATGTTGCCTTCTCCCTACAAGGTGCAGGAGTTGGCATGCTTCTTGTTGCTCCCACTGGGGAGCACCTCAAGTATGTGGTTCAAATGCATTTTCCTCGGGAGAAGGCTACCAACAACACTGCAGAATATGAAGGACTCCTTGTCGGGCTCAGGGTCGCAACAGAACTGGGAATCAAGAAGTTGATCATTCATGGAGATTCGCACTTGTGGTGAGGCAAGTAAACAAGGATTATCAAAGCCCATTGATGGAGGCATACGTAGAGCACATGGATTACAAACATAGCACGTGCCGCGTGCGGAAAACAGCATTGCTGATCATCTGTCAAAGTGTGCTGCACAAAAACTCTATGTGGAACCAGGGACTTTTGTTCTCCATCTGACTCAACCCTCCGTATCCCCAGCAACAATGGCCAGAAAGAGGAGGAAACTGGACTCTGGCAAGCCTCTTCGGGCAGAGCTTCCCGAAGCCCCCGACAGAGAGCTCGGCGGGAACAACTCCCCTTTGATCGATGAGCTAGACCCTCTCGCCAAACTACTAGTCTTTGTGGTCGAGGCATGCGCTCTCATGAACGAGGAGGTGCCCCTGGTCCTTGTTGCCGAGCCTCAGGCTCCAACTTGTGTGTGACACATAGTCCGTTTCCTCCAAACTGGAGAACTTCCCGAAGAACAAGAAGAAGCTGAAAGAATAGCCCGGAGGGCCAGTATGTATCAGTTCGTTGACGACACGCTATACAGAAGAAGGACAATGGTGTGAAATTGAAGTGCATTTGCCAGGAAGAAGGGAAGGAACTGTTGACAAAGATACACAAGGGTATGTGTGGCTCCCATATTGGATCAAGGGCCCTGGTTGGAAAAGCTTTCCGTCAAGGTTTCTACTGGCCCACGGCCCTCCAAGATGCAATTGAGCTACTCACCAAGTGTAAAGCCTGCCAGTTCCACTGCAAGAATATCCATTAGCCTACTCAAGCTCTCCAAACGATCCCTTTGTCATGGCCATTTTCAATCTGGGGGCTCGACATCTTGGGCCCCTTCCCCCGTGCTACCGGGGGCTTTGAATTCTTGTACGTTGACGTTGCAATCAGCAAGTTTACAAAGTGGCCGTAAGTGGAGCCCGTGAGGAAGGTGACCACATAGTCAGCTATCAAGTTCTTGGAATGATTGGCGTGCCGTTTCGGAGTATCCGCCAGAGTCATCACTGACAATGGCAACCAATTCACAAGTCGCGCCTTCATGCAATACGTTCATGCCCTCGGAAGCAATATCTCATTT